>NC_056728.1:1770136699-1770334199 GCF_019279795.1 Protopterus annectens
TGAATTGCTTATGCTACTTCACATAACATATAGAAGTTTCATATATAAAATAACTGTTTTATGCAACTATTAAAGAAATGTAGAATATAATATTGTCCTATAATCAGAACATTTGCTATGTCTTGTTTATTTTCGCAGGACACAACTGCCTAAAAAGAGACTGTCCCTCGCAAAGTGGGACAGGTGGTAACCCTAAAATCCCACCTTGGCCAATTGAAAAGGTGGCAAACCTATAATAGGTATGCGGTAGCATGACTCGGCCGATGGATGCGGCTCCTACAACCCAACTACTTGTCTGTATTGAAGAGTCTCAGTTCCCATGTATCAGCTAGATGGGAGCAGATTGTATAAGGAACACACAAATAAAATGATTAGTTCACTGTACAGGCCGCTGATTCTGTACAATCAAACGCTATGCCGTCGCCTAATGAGCAGCCATTCCCGATACTGTAGTCATGTAGTCCGATGTAATAGGCATCACAAGGTGGGAGCAGATTGTATGAGGATCACACAATTAATATGATTAATTCACTGGACAGGCTGCTGATTCCATACAGTCGAACGCCATGCTTTCACCTAATGGGCAGCCATTCCCAATAATGTAGTCAGCAGCAGCCTTAGGTCAACTGGTGCCCTAGGCAAAAGGGCACCACAGCACCCCTCAGCACATCACCCAGTGCCCCCATCCTGGTCTACCTACACCATATAAATACTGGAAAACTGCCCCTACTAAAGCGGTGCTCTAGGCAGCCACCTAGTTGGCCTATGCCTAAGGCTGGCTATGACTGTAGTCATGTAGTCCGATGTAATAGGCATCACAAGGTGGGAGCAGATTGTATGAGGAACACATAAAAATTATTGATTCATTGGACAGGCCACTGATTCTGTACGTTCGAACGCAATGCCGTCACCTAATGGGCAGCCATTCCTGATACTGTAGTCATGTAGTCCAATGTAATAGGCATCACAATGTAATACTGTGGTCCTTACTCCCACCCAGGGATGTGAGTGACAGATGCAAGCACCAATGTCGGTGCATTTGCAAGTGTGGGAGCGAGTGGGTGTAAGCATGTTTGGCTACCAGTATGTGAGTATTGCACTGGTAAAGCAATGTAGAAGCTAACCGAGTGTAAGAGGCTGTAACCAGAGGTCAGCAGTGCTTAACACCACACAAACCCATGCACACCCACTCCCAACTGCTTTAATGTGCCTTACTCCCTCTGTATCCAAAGGGCCTGTTCTGCCCTGCAACCAAATAAACGTCCTTTGCAAGGGTCAGAACCAGGACCCTGCGCACACAGCTAATCTGTATTACCAATATGCCATGGCAGATATACAGACAACGGACAGTATCACAAACATATCATACAGCACAGTCATTCAGCAATATAGGAATATATCCCATTATGTAGATGTATAGGTGAGTGTTTATGTCCAGTATATAGGTACATACATATATAGAGATGAATCAGGAACATACCATGTGGCAAAAAAGCATTACAAATGAATGAAATGGGAAACACCAGTGACGCCTGTATTATGTAGTGGTGTTGCTCTATGTGATCTCAAGACTCCCTCAGACAGACGTGTCAGTCATACACGCAGATAGTTGTACATTGGCCGTATACACCACTCTGTGCATGTAATGTACATTAACACAACAGTACCTGTCCAATCATTATGTGTGAACAGTACTCTTGCAAGATGCTGTGTGCAACATCATCATCATGATAAAGGTAAATGGGGTAACCATAGAGGGGCCGGTTGTGTTGTGTGTACAATGGGGTCATCCTCATCACATGTACCTGGACCATGTAGGAGTGATGTGCATACCAGGATCGTGCGCCTGAGGGACAGGGGTGAGGATAACAGGAGTATGTTGTGATGTATATTACAAGGGTTTCATGTGTCCAGTGGGCACGTGTGTGTAATGGACAGCTATGTATATGGCAGATGTTGTCCTAGGAGCCGATTGGCCTTTTGTTTTCATAGGTGAGGGTCAGATGTTGGGGAAGGAGTGTAGGTATGGCCATGGAGGATAGGTAGGATCACAGAAAAGACAGCATACAGGGTTGGTATATGACACATGTGGGGGGGATACACCCCAGACTGGGATGGGTGTTCGGCATTCACAAGCCCATGGGAACAGTGGGACAGAGGTCCTCAGCCATGGGCAACTGCCAATGCACCTACACAGCTGCAAAGGAGGCAGTGCTGGGGGCTGTCCAGGAGGGGCAGCATCACCCTGTAAATGTGACACTCCACCCTTGAGCTGGTGTATCTGGCTTCAGAACCCCTTAGTGAGTCACCAACGCAACACGTCCGGGACCGCATGACAGCATACATGTACCTGTCTGGTCCCGCTCACAGGGGGGGCATGCTCCATCCTCAGTTGTGGTATCACAAGAAGGTGGTGCAGAGCCAACAGAGGTTGATGTCTATGGCTGAGCCTCAGATGTGCTAGTGCCCAGTGCCATGGTCAGCTGAAGTGGGACAAGAAGTTCTGCTGGGACCTCCCAACCCATTCAGCCTATGGTGTTGCATTTTAAACCCACACATGGCTTAGTGATAGACAACAACATACAGGATTACCTACGACAGTATGCATAGATATCACCAGCAACTCAACACAACAGATGGTATACATTTGCAGAGGGAGCACAACACATGCATATATATACTGCATGCCATCTGTACAATGTGTAGTAGACATGTGACCACAGCTATGAACAGTTGCCCATTATTGGCTTGTCACTGGTAACCCCAGGCATACCACTGTCTCATGTGACACATGTCCAACAGGGATGCAATGGCAGTAACACATCCCTATCATCATGTACTGTCTGCAATCCTCACACCATGCTTCTGCTGTGCACAGATGTGTGTTCAGTGTGTAACACCAGAAAAAAATGGTTGCACACACTGACCAGTTCACAGATGGCCCTACAGATGGGGTCCCTCATGAACAGAGTACTGTCATGTATGTATTATAACATACAGAATAGCCATTACCACACACATGTTAAACAGGCAGTAGTCTCAATGCAGCATAGCTACACTTACATGCTGTTGTCATGTGTGGCACATCACCCTCCTGTCTTTAGGCTATTAGCCACTGTGGAAAATGATTGAGGTACATCCAGATATCATCTGTGATGCCGTGTCAGAACACCACATCCAGATACCACTCACAGCGACTGGCATGGCCAATTAACATGTTTCCCTAGATAGTGTACTGTGTTTATCATGCGAATAGCCGTGGGAACACCATCACAGCTGAACCACATGCAATCAGCTAGAGAAGGACTGCAATAGGTGCAGAGGCCATCACCTGACCATGTCCATCATTTACAATACACATGCTGCTGCTGTGCAGGTGTACTTCTTCACATCCACCAGAGAGTGTGTGGGTGGGACAGGCAAAGTACACCAGGGAAGGGCTTGGAGACTTAACCATAAGCATCATCTGCCACATGCCGAACAGTAAAGGGGTCAAACCCCTGACTGACTACTAATTACTATTACATGTGCATGATGTTACTACATGTGCCACAAAGGTGACATGTTGCTGTACTGTAAGAACATATATGTGTGTAGGTGAGTGACATCTGCAACAGAGATATAGTAGACATACATTAGGTGTGGCACACATGGCTGTCCATGTGAACGGATGCCATTGTCACCACAGCCACATTCTCTAATGGACATGCATTGACACCTTTTCCAGGGCCACAAATACACAACGTAACTACTTAGTTTGCCACACTGCAGTAATGCACAGGACCACATGCACCACAGGGGATATCTGGAGGTTCTATGGGCTAGGGCATGTGAAAGTGCTTGACATCTGTTGGTATGCCAATGAGGGTTATACTGGGAGTGACTGTGGTTGGGACCATCACAACCCACATGCAGACACAGGGTGCCAGTACTGACATGCAGGTATGCATTGCTTCATGTGTGTGTAGTGGTTGGCTGTGCAAGATGGCTGTATAAGCCTGGGTGAGGGGTAATCCTTGGCATCGCGTCACCCAGCAATGGTGTGCAGTGCAGGAGTGTCGTGTCTGCAATGTCCCACACAGATGGATACTGCATTATCTGGCCTGACATCCTGGTTACCAATATGGACATTGCCTGGGGTGTGCATGTCCCTCAATACTGTACAGTGACATGTACAGGTGTACCTGGTTTGGCAGACACATGTTGTGTACACAGCCTGTTATCCCCTGATATGCCAATACTGGCCTGGTGTGTGAAACCTGCTTATAGTGAGCAGGTCGACCATGCATGGATAGTATGATACAGGTATTCCGTGGTGTCAGTGGCATGGGTCCATACAGGGCACATGTGTACAGCATTGTCTGGCCTCTGTGGATCACATTTGATGGCACCACATATGTTGCAGGCATTCAGTGTGGAACATAGTGAAGCATACCTCCCAACCATACCGAATTACTTGTTTTTTACCGAGTTTTGGGGTCCAAATGAAGGGGTGCCACGATTCCCGAGTGGCACCCCTTCATTTCCGATTTTTATGCTTTTGTTTGTTTTGTTTTTTTCAATTTTCGCGCTGCTGGAGCTGACGTAATCACGTGCGCGATGACGTCAGCGCCGGCAGGGCTACCAGCCAGTCGGAATTGAGCTCAAGGAGCTCGCGTCATTATTTCCGGCTGGCGGGCATTAAACAGAAGTTTTGTTGCTGTGTTTTATACAGCAGGAAGGCGCGGAGTTTAGATTTCGAACTTGACTTCAGTTTCTTCACTTTGCTGCCGAGAATGGGTAGTAGGCCTGCGGGAATTAGAACAGGCTGGCTCTTCACTCTGTTGCTGAGAAGGCTGCTGGCAGACACTCAGGACAGGCTGCGAGATGTGGCTGTGTGGATTAGTTTGGATTTGTTCTTACCTGCCATATAGATTTTTGTCCTTGGGCTTTGCCATCCCGTCGATCCCGATCATGCTATGAGTAAGTTAATCCTGCAATAATCCACAACCAAATATGACTTTTTGCTACAGTAATTATCTCCAGACACTTTCATGCATATGTAGTTTACCTAACATACCTTTTTTAAGAATATGCCATTACGCAAACTTTAAACAGAGCGGTATTTTATGTTTTGTCTGTGTTCAATCTAAGGGGAGTTATCTGGAAATCAGTATTCTGTAAATAATTTGCCATTTCTTCACTGCTCATGTCCTAGTTTTACTTTAGTTTTTGGTCAGTATAATAGCTGAAGGTAAATTTACAGAAGGACTGGTAGAGAGAGAGAGAGAGAGACTAGACAAGGATAATAACTGGATAAAACATATAATTAGGACCACTGCACGGACGAAAGTGTATTAAATCCTTTAATACAATTTACAGACTTAGCGCTTTCACCATAAACATATGGCATCATGCCATATGTTTATGGTGAAAGCGCTAAGTCTGTAAATTGTATTAAAGGATTTAATACCTACGAATCTTGTCTGTGTGCAGTGGTCCGAATTATATGTTTTTTATTGTTTTGTTGGACCCTCTTTGGGTGCACTTGAATTTATAATAACTGGAATGTTTCATTGATTTAAGGTAAACAGTATTAAGAAAACAAGAGTAAAAGGTATTTGCTTACCTTTTGATATCAAACAACTAAATGCTGATTGCAAATTACCTCATTTCAAGCAATTCATACCTATGTACTTTTAATATAGTGATTTTATGTAGGTCAACCTGTCTGATAAAACATGAACATTCTTCTATGTTTCTTCATAACAAAGGTATTCTTTTAACATTGGTGAACAAGCAGAGATAATCTCAGGAGAATATATGTAAAAGCAATGTTAAAAGAAAACACCTGAGAAGTTTAGAGAAAGGTGGGATATGTAGGAGTACTACAAACACTAAGAGAATGGAATGAGGCACATAAGAGAACTGAGGAATTAAAGTAATACACCTGGTGGCTAGAGGTACCTTTGTCTAAAGTCCCTAGCCACCACCATTTCTGAGTGTTGCCTAGATTGTTTTCTGCTAAAAGTTGACAGCTATGGTGAGACGTGAGAACAGAATTTCTATTTTCCCCCATTATTGGCTTTGTTGTTTGTCCAGTTTTTTTGTTTAAGAGTTGAGAACTATGAGAAGTGAGAACTGTATTTGTATTCCCACATTATTGGCTTTGTTTGTCCAGGTTTTTTGTGCTAAGAGGTTGAGAACTATGGGGAGACATGAGAACTGAATTCACTAAATGGTAGCCATTAAGTTTCAGTTTTCCTATTGCTGATTTAGCATAGTGGTATGTTGCACTGAGCCTCGTGTATAGGGTTCTTGGTTCAACACTTACCAGTGAGATGCATGGTGGTACCACATTTTATTTCAGCAACTTTCCAAAATTATACAAGCAATGTTTAAAATGTGTCCCTGGTTTTTGACCTTTTACCCCCCCCCCCAATAAGTGCGAGAAGCTGTGCAAGATGCCTATGGCTTACACTACTGTTATTCTGTTATTCTGTTTATAGTTTGGGTGTGGAAGTAGACTTTTTATGACAGAAATGTTCTGAATTGTGCAGTTTTGTAATTACTGGTTCATGCATTTTTTTTCATTGCCTACAGTACAGCCTATTGGAAAAATGTTCATTCAAACAATAAATTTAAAATGCACTATAACAAGTGTGCTGCATTATACAATGAATATAACTTAGGAAGGTGTATCAAAAAAAAAGAACACATGTATGTTTCTTGTTTTGTGTGCAATGGGCCAATGATTTGAAAACAGCCCAAAGGTAATCTTTATCCACCGCTGGCCAGATGCATTTTCTTTGTATGTGGTGTGGGTTTCAATGCTGTTTCAATGAATGTGAGTTTCAAGGGCAGAGAAGTTTTAATGCCAAGTCTGTTTTCATTGTGTGAGACAGTATTGCTTTGTTTATCAGATGTCTGTTAGTGTTTGTGCATTGATGTGCTGCAAAATGTAAAAATAAAATCCAAATCATGAAGTAAAGCAGTATGCACACATTAGTTTTATGGTAAATGGGGCGAAATAGCCAGGTAATAGGACATTGGAATCTGGTGCTATATTTTGGTTGTTTATTCTTCAGTTTATGTTTGAAAGTTGGTATCCCACAATTCCATTGGAGTGGGTGGGGTTACATAATTATGCATGCAAATTAGATGTTAATCAGCGTACAGATTTGTACCTATTTTTCATAGTTCTTGTCCAGATTTTTGATGATTCCAGGTTGAGAGGTATGTAGTGAAGGCACAATGTCCGCATATATGTGCCTATTGTACCACTGTACAGGGTGCCATGTCCTCTGCAGGACACTGCATTCACACCATGCCTACTATCTGTCATCAATGTGCATGGTACTAGCAACATAGCGGGATATCCTAGGCAAGTTTGTTTGTGCATGGCACAGGTGTGGGACATATACCGGGTACTAGTAGGGCTGCATACTTTGTTCACCAGGCCTTTTGCCAGATGTATGGGTATGGCTTGCCAACACAGTCCCATGGCTGACTGACAGCTGTATTCCTCATGAGGTGGACAATGTGTCATAAGACGGATACCATATAGGAAAACTACAAAATCAAATCTGATCCCAAACATGTTCAGTGGTAAGACAATCATGGCCACCTCTACACAGGCTCTGACAGACAAACACACACTTGCCATGTCCTGTATACAACCCCCTACCATATCACACTGCAGCAATACGCATTTAGGGCATGAGCTACGGTGAATACTGGGTTGTGGCATGCCTAGAGGTGAATACCTAGGTGGGTGACAACAGCAGGAATGACAAAGATGGTCATGCGATTTGTACAGAGGGTGCATACTCTACAAAGCACTGTACTTGTCTCATGCAGCCAGACACACACACACACACACACACACACACAAACACACACACTTGGCATGTCTGGGATTAGAACACCGACCTAACTACATTATTACACTACAGCATCACGCAGTTACAGAACATGCTACCATGATTACTGGGACACAGCACTCCCAGAGATGTATTTGTAGATGGGTGACATCATCAGCCTTGTCAAAGGTGGGTATAAGAATTGTATGGAGTGTGAGCAGTCTAAAAACATTACTCAGTCCTCAGGCAGAGGGGGACAAACACACACACACACACACACACACACACACACACACACACACGCGCACACACACACACACACACACAGCAAGTCTGGGATTAGAACACCAACCTAATGACTTTATTACACTACAGCATTACGCAGTTACAGAACACGCTACCGAGATTACTGGGGCACAGCAATCCTAGAGGTGTATTTGTAGGTGGGTGACATCATCAGCCTTGCCAAAGCTGGGTATAAGAAATGTAAGGAGTGTGAGCAGTCTAAAAGCATTACTTAGTCCTCAGGCAGATGGGGAGACACACACACATGGCAAGTCTGGGATTAGAACACCAACCTCACTACTTTATTACACTACAGCATTACCCAGTTACAGAATGCGCTACCGAGATTACTGGGACACATCACTCCCAGAGGTGTATTTGTAGGTGGGTGACATTATCAGCCTTGCCAAAGGTGGGTATAAGAAATGTAAGGAGTGTGAGCAGTCTAAAAGCATTACTCAGTCTTCAGGCAGATGGACACACACACACACACACACACACACACACACACACACACACACACACACACACACACACACACACACACACACACACACACACACACACACACACACACACGGCATGTCTGGGATTAGAACACCAACCTCACTACTTTATTACACTACAGCATTACACAGTTACAGAATGCGCTACAGAGATTACTGGTACACAGCACTCCCAGAGGTGTATTTGTAGGTGGGTGTCATCATCAGCCCTGCCAAAGTTGGGTATACGAAATGTATGGAGTGTGAGCAGTCTAAAAGCAATTTGCAGTCCTCTGGCAAACGGGGACACACACACACACACACACACACACACACACACACACACACACACACACACACACACACACACACACACACACGCCATTGGTGGGAATGGAACACCTGCCTATTTACAGATCACTATTACTATACTACATACTTACGAGTCACGCCACGCAGACTACACATTTCAAGGCTGTCATTATGCGGAATGTGGACATCAACAGGGATACTGGCAGTTAAGATGTACATACCTGTGAACCTGTGTGTTTAAAGTAGGAATCCATCATGACCTGGAGTATGCCCATCTGTGGAATGGATGACTACTATCGCTATACAGGGTTACAATGGCCATGCCCATACACAGAGGCACATAACCGACACAAGGTGTCACTGGGCATGCTCACACACTTAGTAGCACAGGGCTGTTCGGAATGCACTATGTGTCCATCTACACAAAGTTATACTGGGCTTGCTCATACACATAGTAGCACAGGGCTGACTGGGATGCACTCTGATTCTAGACATGGAAGGCCACAGTGGCCATGCTATTACAGGTAGACATAAAAAACACATTGTAATGGGCTCTGGTGTTAGTAGTTGTCATTGTTAGCAGAAACGCTGCTCTACATATATTTGACACCGGTCTTTTACACAATGTCTGCTGCTGTCCATCACCTTAGATGTACCATCCTATACCAAACACAATATCACCACTCGCAGTGATGTCTTGCTAGGAGTGGAAACTGCTTGACCAACACAATGAGCCTTGCTAGGAGTGGAAACTGCTTGACCAACACAATGAGCCTTGCTAGAGGTGGCAACTGCTTGAACAACACAATGAGCCAATGTTCTGCTGTAAGTACGAGGTTGTCCAGTGTTTGTCATTCTAGGATGACATGGCTGACAGTAGACAGGCCTTTGACACATATCACATGCATCCATGATATAAGGGAGTGGGGATAATACCCAAGTTGCGTCCGCCCATACAGTGCCATTCCAAGGCAAATGTCCTAAACACAGGATAACACCCTGACACCTACAGGACAACTGCATATGCTAACCAGTGCTAGATGTGTAGCGTCCATAATCACAGCTGCTCAATGTAGCTCCAACAATGGGGAGTACTGACATCTGTGCAGTGAGGAACACCTGGCTGATGACTCTGTAGTGCACAATAGCACTAGCACCATATACCTCAGAACCAGACATGTGGGCCATAACACAGGTTATGGTGTCCCCACATACATAGAGGCCACTCACATGTACTGACCGGTACCCCCATGAGAGGCATCACAAATGAGTCATGTGAAGGACACAGTGTCACATGCTGCATTCTAGGATGTAAACCTCAAACACCACCATGCCCTCGGACCACCAACATGCATCCATACATGTTGTAGGACATATAAGAGTGCACCACCATGTGACCCTTGACCAGTGGACTGTACCAAGCTCTACATCAACTGTAGACAGTACCCATGTACTGACACAGTTGCATCATGTGTTATGCAATGCAATGATACCACTGTCTGCAACCAGGTCAGCTGTACACATACCAGGGGCCCTCGGTACTTTCCAGCATTAGCAGATGATTGTTGCTGTACACCAGTACACACCCTCATGTATGGATATGACATACATGTACCTGCCCTGGGTATGTACATGCCACAAACACAAACACAACATACATGTAAATAGCATAGCTGTTGTTGTCCTTTGTGCAAACAGGTGGCTACATCCATTACACACATGTACATGGAATGTAGGTCCATGGCTGCTGAATGCTTACAGTACATAAGGTGTGATATCAATATTGACAGAGGTAACATTCCCTCTGTACCGGTCACTCATTACACCTATCATATCATACAACAGTCCATGTGTCATGTATGTCATTACACATGTCCACCAATTGCAATGCCTACAAACATGCCCAAATGACAGGATTGTAGGACCTACACACATGTACATGTAGTGTTGTGCATTCAGATAACATGCGTGTGCATTTGCTGATGTATGCAGGTGACATGTATCCTAGTACACCATGCAGTTGCAATGCAGCCTCAACATTGCCAACTGTATATGGTGATATGCTGAATGTATGGAAAGATGTACCTCAGGTATGGACAGATGTGTGGAAATAACTAAGTGGTGGGGCATCTTTGCAGATGGAAGTTTGCTGAGGACAGCTCACAGGTGTGTCACAAGTGGTCCTACAATAACCTGTGTAACCGGTAAGCAATGGTTTCATTAATTGAAGGACATAACACACAGCTTAGACAGCGGTCAGGGTGACAGCCAAGGTAAATCACTTGACACCTGTTAACAGTTAAGACGTCCCGTGTGCATATATCAGCACTGTTGCCAAAGGAAGCATCAGTGCAGTTTGTAACATGTGCAATACTGCTGTAAGTCTGCCATACATATCATGAGCTAGGCAGGTCTTTGATTCACAGTACTGGCATGTGTGGTTGCATGTGTGTCCATATATGTCACGTATGGTGGGGAATACATCTCAATTGTTACTCACTCTCCTGTACACTAGTGTACACATCTGTACAGACTGCAATGTATAAAGCAGGACATAGGCATGGGCATGTATCTCACACATGTGAGGTATCTGTATGTTTGTGACATAGGTGTATTCAATACTGAATGCCAGTGTGTGTGTATGTGTGTGTGTGTGTGTGTGTGTGTGTGTGTGTGTGTGTGTGTGTGTGTGTATGGCTATCAGGTCCAAGGAGTCAGGATGTATGTTACCATACTGAACTGATAGACCCCTCCCCACATCCAGGTGATGCATTCTACTATCCCTATTGATGTCCCCGATCTTAGGCCATACTGACTACGTGTACATGTGTATTCTCTGTGGTGCATCATGTAGGTGCACAGTACTGTAATGATGATTTTCACATAGGCAGGGGTCCCCACTCACCCGTAGCAACTGTGTGCGAGTGTGTGTTACTGTGTCGGTGAATCTGTGAATGTGTGGGTGTGTTACTGTGTCACTGAATACATGTGTGTCAATACCTGAGTGTGTGAGTGCAGTTGTGTGTTGGCATCCTGTCATAGGAACGTATATTACTGATTCCCAATGAGGCATCACACTTCCCACTGGCCTCTACCCTTGTAATCAGCTAGACTGCTCTCTTACCTCACCACTCCATGTAACTGTACCTGTAATGTCACCCTTTATGGATGTCACATCTGTAGCCACAGTAGCTTAATACACAGCTATCATGCTGTTGGATCAGTAGATGTGTTTGGAACGTGGGACATTCTCAGTGTTATGTGGCAGCTACATGGTGCATGCTGGTATATTCATACATACCTGTGAGTAGTCCACATTGACATATGGGACACTAACTGCAAACACTGACATCCACGTGCATGTGCAATTAGACCTGAAGGTGGACAGCAGAACATCATGACCAACATGCAGTTACTGTTGTTACACAAGACACATACTGTTAACAGTAAAAAATGCATTGCTCACCTATAGTACATGGTATGTCTGCTGCCTGTCAACAGTACTCAACAATTGTAAACTACACTTATCTTCCTAGTCTGCTCACCCTGTGCATCAGACCATATGAGCATGTCCCTGCACCAATGGTGTGGATGTCAGGGATGTGGCACAGGCATCATCATATGCACAGGGTGATAATGTTTGCCAGAGGCCTAGGCTGCACCATTGGATGACATCATGTGTGTGAGTTAGGGCCTGTGATCTAATTGGACATGTGTGGATGTTATGCATGTGTGTGTTGCCGTGTCCTACATATGTTTCCAGTGTGTGCGTGTATGTATGCACACAGTTCTGGCATGTGTCTGGCCTACACAGGGGTATTATTGACAGCTACAGACTGTACAGGCCAGGTTTTACAGTTCACGGTGTCCAGCCATGGACATGTGACCTGTGCCTGCCAGGGGTTGAATGGGCACTACCAGGCAGGGGTACAGATTGGGCAGCGTCTAATGTCACTTGTCCACTGGAACCGTGTCCCTGTTGGGACTGTCCCGGTCCACGTGCATGTGACCTGCTGTGTCGTGGTGTGGACAGCACAGCACAAGATGCACTGCTGTTGCTACCGCCACTATGGGAGCAGACATGTGAGGTAGCTCATACGCGTAGACCTGAAACAGGTGATGTAGCTGGCCTATGTCCACATGCCCGATGCCTCACTCCTATCAGATGTTCCAACACAGACAGCTCATGCTCGCAGATTGTCATGCCATGGTCAAGAACTCCAACCATGTCACCCAACCGTCTATGCAAAGCTTCAGCAATCTGCTGTTGAGCATTTACCATTGCCTGGATGTTGTTGTTTAAAGAATGGACAGCAGCCCTCTGAAGCCTCTGATCTTCTCTGTTGTGCCGTTCAGCACGTGCCTGTGCCTCCATTACAGCCTGAAACATGCGTCTGGTGACACCAGCTGCTATGCTCTGTCTTGCAGGAGCATGTTGACCAGAGGTCCTCCTACGAGCAGCACTGGCCACGTGCCTGTGTGGGCACCACCAGTCAGTTGACTGACACCATGGTGTGCAGGCGTAGCTTCCATAGCCCCCACACTTTCCTGTTCCAAGCTACCACACGCCAACTGCCCTTCCTCTATGGCCACTGGTGATGGGGTATGTGCAGGCATGGAATCTGTGTACGGGGATGAGGGAGATATAGCTGGAATGGCAACCAATGGCACAATTTCAGCCCCTGAAAACTCTGCTTGTGCCTCAATCATACGTTCATAATCACTGATAGAGTCTGTGGGGACACTAACATCAGATGTACTGCAGGAGGGCAATGCACCTACATCACCTGTGAGGGCAGACAAGAACTATACATTACAATCTATACAATAGACACACCACACAAATCCCCCCCGCACACACACACACACGTGATATGACACAAGGCATGCAACATGCATGTGATACGGCAGATGGCATGCAGCACAGACAATAATAGTGGTAGTTATCATACATCCCTGGGTTGCACACAACAGCATGCATGTGTCATAGCATACGGCAGGCAAATTATACAATCATAGTAGTAGTTAGCATACATCTCTGTGTTACACCATGTAGACTAGCACAGGTTAATAGTACACCTGCCTGGTGTGTGGCATATGACCTTGACAATCACATGTAGTATGACATGTGATCTGCTGATGTGTGCAATGACATGCATACATGTTTAACAGAATGGTGTCCTGTCAAATATACAGTGGGGTAATGGTGTCCCAATGCAGTGTTGTTTGTCCACCCTACAGATATACTACACATTTAGCTGATGTGCATGGCCATTGCAGGGAATGATGAAGAGTTGCTATTGCTATACGGTGTAAGTTAAAGACACAGTTCATAGCCATGACTGTGTTCAGATACAATACATATATACTGTGGAATGAGACCAACGTCACTGAGGTGTAAACACACTAAACCATGATGTGGAAGTTGTGACACAGGTCACTGAAGGGTATACAGATGACACCCCTGCACATCTGCAACCATATTGCTGCTGCCTGGCAACTATGGCCAGATATGGTGAACACGTCAGTACACCATGTCCCACATGGCATCTGTGTACCATACACACACACACACACACACACACACACACACACACACACACACACACACACACACACACACACACACACACACACGAGGAGTAAGTATGACATTGATGTCTGACACCAACAAGGGGAATGTACTGTATCTGTGGGCTGATGTGGATACTGTACAGGTGACTGCTGTCATGTTGTGACACTCTTAAGATGTTTAACACATCTTATGTGGTGGATTGATGTCACACCTACACAAGATGTGCACAGGCCTGTAGGACGTCTAGTGTTCCACATCTACAATATAACCATTACGCAAAGGCCATAGTTGGACCATGTGTAGCCATTGTACGACATGGTGTACACACAAGTACATCACGTCTACTGTGTGTGTTGCTTCAAGTCTCTGGCCATCCTCCATGGCCGTGTGTGTACATGTGTTGGCCAAATTATTGTGACGGGTGTCTATTTCACATGTCTGTGTTGTCCCATATGACATACACCCATAGATGTCATATGCTCCACTGACGACAGGGTTATGCAGACAAAGGGTGCTATGTGGGATATATTTTCAGATTAGTTAGGTAGTGTTGCAGCCAGGCCACTAGATGTTATGGACATGTCAAGATAGCACATCACATTGTGTGACATTCATAGCAGGGCTATGATCCACACCAGTGAATCCTGTGGGCTGGCCGTACTCCAGCCCACTGTGTAGAACTGTTTGTATTCCCCACATGTGTAGTTCTGATCTGTAGTACATGTCCCTACAGTGAACAGCACCTCCACCATTGTATGCAGCTGTCCACACATCTGACAATGACAGTTTGTGAGGATTCATGTCAGTGAGGTAATTCACATAGTTTGCAAGTGTTGCACATGGGTAGGCATTGTGATGCATTGCAGGTCCGACCTGTATATTGTGACAGGACCATACATTATGTGTACATGTTGTAAATGGCCACATGGCAGATAGATCTGTGCATTACGATGCCTGATAAATAATAACAGTCTCACCTGCAATGGGCTGCTGTAGCAGCGGAATGCCAGAGGTACCTAAATAGGACTAACACAGCAGTATGAGCATTATGCACACCTGTATAATGGCTACAGGGTGCAATGTGCATGTTAACATATACACCAGTATATTAGACTATACTATGGTGTATTCACATGTGCGCATACACAGAGTAGCATACTATAGTATGCGACATGCGTGTATACATGCCTTGCATATGATGTTACATTACATATTGTACAGTGACACATGCAACTATATGGAATATAGTTGTTATAGGTGCAGTACTGACTTACCAGGCAACTCCAGTCTCAGTGGTTGAGAGACACCCACCTCCACAATATCGGCTAAGGCTTGTGGATGTGGTTCTGCAGGTGTCCCCAGGTTGGCCAGTAGCTCCTCGGTATGTGTGAGTGGGGGCTGGGTTGGTGGTCCACCACCTGTTGCATCTTGTTCCCTGGCGATTGCATTCACACACTGTTCCGCCCATCTAATGAGGTCTACCCAGTGTCTGTACTCCTGCTGGTATGTGCAGTTGTGGCCACCCACATCATTAACCCTCCTGCAAAGTTCCATACACAGGGCATCCCGCTGCTGTGCATCCTGTGGCACATGGCTGAACAGGATATCATGATTGCCAAGTAGGTAAGGGATGAGGGCCTCATCCTCCAAGTGGGTAAAAGGGGGTAGCCTTGCACGTGGCATACCTGGAAGATATAATGATGGAGACAGGTCACAGTAACTCACAGAGACATACTGAGGTACAGCTGAACATACATGTGTTTCACATTTATTATGTTTAAATAGTTGTATTTGCAAATCTACATAACACTGATGTGTTTGTGTCACACACATGTGACACTCAATGATGAGTGGATATTATCACCATATATGTGTGTCTGTCACTTGATTACATTGCTCATACTCCATGTGGATGCTGTCTTGATGTGGGCATGTCTGTTTGTCTGTACTGGTGTTCCTACCTATCAGCACATGGCTGGATGTGTCCACATTAATGCAGTTGATCTTGATGCTGTGTATATGCCACATATAAAGACTTACACTGCCTTAACAGACATGACCTGTGACCCTGCAGACTTGCTCACATAAGGTTTTACATGCATGTGTTCTGCCATATACATCTACACGGTACTGTACAGAAATTCAACATCCTGCCATGTATGAACTGTGTTGCACATGTGATACACATGGGACACTGGCTAGCCAGATGGTATTTGCAGGGATGGATATCAACTATAGCATGTACAGTCAAAATCAACTAGTAGGCTATATATCATGGGCCATGTATGAATCTAGGATGAAATGTTACCTGGCAGTAGCTGACAGGCAGGTCTCTGGGGCCAGGTGGAGCAGTGCCACATTACTGATCCACAGGGTTAATAATACATTTACCATGCGGTCATCCCACCATGTCTGAGAGGGGAGCGTTATGCAGCTTTGCCGGACAGGGATGCATAGTATGGCAGGACTATGTAAAGTGTATGGGACAAGGATCTGTCTAGCATGTGGAATGTCCATGAAGTATGTGTTTGAGATCAGGATGTGTATGTGTAGCATGTCCAACATCACTGTGTTGGACATGGATTTATTCAGAGTATGCATCATGCTACATAGTGGAGATGGGGAATGGGAAGGCAGGTGTAGGCCATCTGCACATGGCCAATACCCCTTAAAGTAAATATGTGATCTGATATGGTCACTTGAGTGTTGTGTATGGCTGGACAATGATCTCTATATTCATGGATAGCACCCTGTCATTATTAGGGTTGCCACATATGACTACCTGACAGGTGTGGTGACATAGCTATCACAGGAAAGACAACTGCCCAGCTGCATCCCTTACACACAAGTGTCCATTATGTTGACCACTGCCTAGGTGATAGTCCATGGGCACAGGATTATTAACATAGGGGTGACAATGCAATATGTAGCTGTCAGATTGTGGCCATATGTCACACACACCTCACCCATAAAGCCCCTTCTGTATGTTGTCCACAACACTCTTGAGTCGGCTATTGCTCCTAGGTCATAGTCATTCACATACTTCAATAGGCAGATGCCTTCTGTTTGTCTGTGAGGTATGGACTACAATGAGGGGGGATACAATTAATTAACACTGTCTTACTGTAGCTGCCACTGGTGTGATGAGCATGTATTATTCAGACACCTTCTGTAGTGTTGGTTCTGCCAGCAGTCCAGTTGCAAAGCACTCCTGTGACATAGGAATGTACATCTAGTATACTGAGTGTAGGTAGAACACAGTATGGGTGATGATGTCCTATGACCTGGCAAGGTTATGATATGCAGTGTGAAATCAACCTTACTGTCATCTACATCTGTACTGCTGACATCAATTATTTGATCAAGGTTCATGGCCTTTCAGACCGGACTCAGCAGGGTGGTAGTGCAGTACTTTCCATTATCATTGGTGTCTCCCCCTTTGTGGGTTGTGATACCTGTTGGTGTGCACCATTCAGTGTGTACACAGCCTGACATGGAGCTATGTTTTACATTATGTGTACGTGGAGAGCATCTTGTTTTGCCATATGTGTATGATACAACCTGTGATGTGGACAGGTCCCATGCAGCCTGAGTGCAGCTTGTACCTGCATAGTTGTGGGTACAGGGGCCCTGTGGTGTACATGGATATATGATTGTGTACCTGTTGGGGGGGCAGTGTGTTTATGTTATCCAAGACCCTATCTGGATTGCTTATTCATGCTCAGCACTAGTTCAGAACTTGTAAGCACTACGTAAGCTACTAATTATTATAGCACTCAGTCTTCCTCATTACCTAGAGGTAAACAGGTTTTGTACATACTTTTCTCACTTGCTTAGAGTAAAATAGCTCTTGTACTCACTTTCCTCACTTATCTACATGAAATTAGTTTTATATTCAGGCATGTCCAAGGGTCAGCTGCCAGTGTTCTCTCCTATCTATCTGATGAATCTGGATATCTTGAGGCAATGTAGACACTGCCTCATATACACAGACAACCCTCTCACCTAACACCCAACACTACAACCTGTGAGAGATGCACTTATCTAACCAAACTGGAGGTAAAGCTCTCTCCAACCAAGCCTGACCCTGACAGTCATGTGGAGAAGGTAAACATTCGCACCACACCACACTTATCATATAGTCTCACTGAATCTACCCCACCATTAACTGGGAAAACTACTTGTGTACCAACTCATTAGCTCACCACTTTCTGGAATTCATAAACACCAATGACCTGGATCAGCATATCCACACACCCACCAAGGGCAACAATATCCTAGACCTAGGCATTAGCAACATGAGTGACCGGTGTTCCACACCTGAAGTCAACTCCTCGTTGGTCCGATCCGACCATGAGCTGAACACCATTATATCCACATCCCGCCCCCACCCCCCATTAAAGGAACCACAGTATAATATGTCTACAAAGCCACCTTCATGCTTCTTAAGACAGATGTGGTGAACGTCATGACACCCATGCAGATGGACAATACTGTTACAACTGCTGAATCCTACACAAATGCACTCTATAAGCACTTACACGAGTGCATGGATTGTGCTATCCCAAACAGAACCAAGACGCTATACTTCTAATTAAGGAAACCAATCTGGTGGTCCCCTGCCATAAACAAACTGTACTACAGGAGGAAGACACTGTTGCAAAAGAGAGTACAATCCCATGCATGGAGGAGCTCCCTGGTCAGACTCAGTAAGAAGGTGAGATCCCTTATAAGATCCTCCAAAGCTAGCTATGAAAACAAAACTGCCACTAATTCCAACAACAACCACAAAGCATTCTATAGCTATGTCAAATATTTTGATGTCAACACCCAGATCAGCTCTGAGTTACAGCACAAAGGCACGAACATTACAGAACCAACTGATATCGCCAAAATCCTGGCAGATAGGTTCAGTGCTACCTTTCCCCCCTCCCTCTCAAAGCTGCACACTCTAAAGCTAATATTAGAGCATCCATGGGACCGGACAACATCCCTGGCTGCGTTTTGCATGAACTTCAGAATGTACTGGCTCCCCACCTACACACCATGTTCAATAATAGCCTCACATTAGGCTTAGTGCCCCCTGAATGACACACAGCAACAGTTATTCCACTCCACAAAGGTGGCGCCACAACAGACCACGGGACCTATTGCCTTATAGGCCTGACTAGCCTGGTCTGCAAGGCTATGGAGCACATCATGGATCTCAATCACAAAGACATTGGGTACCTCCAAACCTTTGACCCCTCCCAGTTTGGCTTTGTTAGGGGCAGACCATGCCTCCTAAACCTGGTGGACTTCTTAGAGACAGTTACCAAGGCATTAGATGAGGGTAAGGAGGTCCACACAGCCTACCTAGATCTTTCAAAGGCTTTCAACACCATTCCTCATTCTGGTATTATCAACATACCTATCCGCCTGAACATTAACCCCTACATCATGTGATGGTTTGCAAAGTGGCTCATGGACAGAACCCACACAGCGGGAGTTGCATACCCTAGGTCCGACTGGATACCAGTTACAAGTGGCGTCCCCCAGGGCTCAGTCCTAGGACCCCTCATGTTCGGTATATAATTCTCTGATGTACAGGCAAGCACAGGAGGGCTTTGGCTGAAAAGGTTTGCAGATGACTGCAAACTAGAGGACGTAATTGTTTCCCCAGCTGTTGCAGACACCCCCTGGAAGGGTCGCACTGAGACGGATACCTGGTGTCAGTATCATGGCCTCAAGCTGAATGCCAAAAAGTGCATAGTCATCCCCTTTGGATATAACTAATTACCCATGGACTACCGCATAGGTGATAGTCCCATACATACAGAAAAGGTAATAAGGGATCTGGGAACCTCAGTAGATAGCAATCTCTCCTTCAATACCCATAATGACAAGGTGGTTAGAATATCTTTCTACATGGACCCCCTAATCTCTAATGGGTTCGCATCCAGATCAAAGGAGGCCATTGTGCCTCTCTACTCATGACTTATTAGACCCATTAAAGGATACAACACCCCATTTGGGATATACCTTACAAGACAACTGCAACAGCTTGGAAGACCACAACTGTACCACACCAAGAGGATTACTGACCTCAACCAGATGACCTATGCTGCCTAACCTAAGAAACTCCAGCTGTACTCGGTTGCATACCGCATACTCACAGGTGATCTCTGACTTGGTTGCATACCGCATACTGACAGGTGACAGGCCCATGTCCAACCCAGTATTGCTGGATATGCTCCACCTAAACAGAAGCCCCTGAGAGCCACATGCTCTAGGGATATACACCTAACCACAACAATGACTAGGACGTGCTGGACGGATAGATTCCTGACCCGGACACTCCCCATGCTTTGGAACATGATTCCAATGTACATCAGGCAGGGCCCCTCACTAGTACTGTTCAAGGAAAACCTTGACGTGTGGATGGGAGACAGACATGTACCCCGGGGATCACTGCAGTGGCTCTGCTGGACAGAGGCACAGGGAACTAATGGCTCTGCCATTCAGAGGCACAGGGAACTAACCTATGGGGGTAGCGAAAGCCAACACACTCTAGCTAGGCTTATAAATACCCTTGGTAAGACAGCCTGGTACCTACCTTTGCAGATATCACATGTCTTATGTGCATGGATAGTTAACTAGCTCATCCATTTTACTTTGCTATCATGCTGATAAACTGTCGGGTGACTACGTCATATGTATCCTGTTATTGTGTATTTTAAATGCCAATAGACATTACTAATGTTTGCCTAACATAACACTAATGCTATGTAACTTGTAATACATATCTGCCTACAACACTGTACATTATACAGTTATTGGCACAATATCCCACAATGCAAATCATAATTGCACAGTGGGCGAACCTTCGACATGTTATTCTCAGAAATACACCCATATATATGGCTACTGTTACAATATATCAACATATACTATCCCCTGTTATAGCACATACTTGTTGGACCAGCCCTGCCACTGACAGTGGCTGGTGAGGAATATTTGTGTTCAAAGCCCTTATATAGCATCCCTTGTGGTGTATGCGGTGTTTGCCTTGTGACCTACAACAGTACACACATAAATACTACAAGCGTTACTATGCTCAACAATACATCACTACAAGATAACTGTTTCTACTATATGGATTGCATGCACTTTAAATATTACAGAACAGGTGCTAAATACACAGACATACTGAGTGTTCTACATACCTTATTAGTAACCCAAGGTGTCGTTGACTGTTGATTCAATCTTTTTCAGTTTGTGTTTCAATCTTCTTTGTAATGTTCTGCTGATATATACGGATGGTTTGAATGTGTAATAAGCCATCCTTTTCTAGTTAAATATCGGTAACGTGGTATCCTGACCTCCAATTGGTGTTCCAAAGTAGTTAATTAGATGCACATCAGCTGTGCAGCTACTCAATTAGCCGATACCATAGCAACAGTGGTGTATAACTGAGTACTCCTTTTGGACGTTGTCCGTTTGCCTTACTTTTGAGGAAGACGGCCTGGATGTGTTGTTTGTTATGCATTTCAACAGCTATATGGAGACAGACAGAGATATATTAGCTTCATGACTCCCGTGGATTGTGTGTAATGGCTAGACGATTTTGTTCTACATGTGAGTACAGCCGTTATATTTCAGAACATTTCTACTTATGCATTGTTTGTTTGTACCTGATACTTCTGCAGATGTTTAAGTCTGGCAAGGATGTTTGGGCAGCTCAAGGCTGTATGGCTATGCATGAACTGTTATGTGGTTTACAGTGTGCTCACCAGACATCCTTGATTTGGTGTACATGTGTATCATACTGTGCTGTTACTCAGTAATTGGTAACACATCCCGGTGTACACACAACCCTCTGAAACGGAATTAGTGCAAACAAACCCTGTAACATCAGCAGCTGTTCCATTGTATGACAGCAACTATTTCACATAGGGCCATGTTAGTGTGTCTCTGACAAGGTATGTTAAGACTTCTGCAGATGTCGTACAGTGAGTGAATGATATGTGATGTTATTACAGTTTATACTGTAATTTGTTTGGTTGTGGGGGTGATGTTGGTGGGTGTGCATAGCAGATGCAGGTGTGTAGGAACTGCTTTTATACATAATCGATATGTGCGTGAGGGTTCCTTCCCTATTTGAACGCATATCCTTTAGTGGACTAATACTATGGTAATTGCAGGCTGATTCATTAAGGCACTATTAAGTGGTTCCTGTATAGCATGCAGGTGATGTTAGTCCTTGAATCCTTTTGGCAATACATCAGAATGTAATAAAGTGTTGCTACATAAAAGCTGTGTATTTCTGTCATAGGTATTTGCAGTCATTGTAGTTGTGTTGGTGACTGACCCTCTTTGGCTAGGGTTGCCACCTTTTCATATGGCCATAGTGGGACATGTTCGGGACACACATCAGATTTTACAGGCTGACACAAACCCACAGTCAGTACAAGGGATAGACCTTTCCTTTCTTGCCTAAATATAAGCTTATTCTTGTAGCAGTTTAGTTGCTTATCCTGTTTCTTGTAACATGTAGGTATTTTAGATACAGAAAGAACTATTGTATGCAACTATTACATTACATATGGGACATAATTATGTCCTACAATCTCAGGACATTTGCCACGTTTAATATATTTGGTCAGGACACAACCGCCTAAAGGGGGAATGCCCCTCACAAAGTGGGATAGGTGGTAACCCTATAATTGGCTCATGTCCATAGCACATATTTGTAATAGTGTATAGGCATATACTCTCCATATCCTTTGTTCATAAAGGTTGGTCGTGGCAGAATGTGTGATTGCTATGGTCCATGTTATACTCATATATGAACACTTCAACCACTATATACAGGATACCTACAGAATCCCAAAACCACACAGTTCCAACGCTCACAGTACCGGGCCCAGACTCCCATACCCCACATTACCGACAGCAACAGTAACTCACGAAAGTAACACGAACATGGAACACACAGATGCACACACAGACACACTGCTACCCACCACATCCAAACAAACAATCCTACACTATGCATGAGCAGGTGGGCAAGCCCCCCTACACCCCCCATGTAGGGGTCTGCACCCCCCACACCCCCCTACTTTAATATTCTACCTCCTAGATCATGCAAACAGATGCACAAAGCTAACCCACACACACACATTACAGTCCCCCAGGAACACACACACAGCCCTCAGAAACACACTTACACACAGTAACCTACCTGAACCGCAACACCAGAAGCACTGACTAACTGTCCCTTAACATTGTGATTCTAAACCTCATGCATCTGGTGTTTCGCTACTTTGTTCTTTCAGACCTTAAGCCTCGGATTACGCGTGTCAGTATGTCAAGCAGTCGGTATGTGGTAGGTATCCCATTTATATGTACCCCCATGGTTATGTAGATATTGTTAACTTGTTAACCTATGTATATCCCCATATATCGACATCTCTCTCTCTCTCTCTATATATATATATATATATATATATATATATATATATATATATATATATAATATATATATATATATATATATATATATATATATATATATATATGATGATGTGTATATATATATATATATATATATATATATATATATATATATATATATATATATATATATATATAAAACATACACATTTCATTGGGTACATGCTGGTTTGTCCTATTTCCACACATTCCTACCTTTTGTGTTTTATCCCGTCAGTATACACGACTGCCATTGGTACATCTCAGGTAGCTTAGTGGTATGTTATTGTGTAGGTTATGTACATGGCTGTGTATTCTAATCCTGGCAGTGGTATTTTACCTGTTAGAGCAGGCACTGGTAGTGCAAGGGTGATTGACGCACATTTCAGCAGTTGTGTGTTCCACGTATTTATTATTCTGTGAAATACTACCTATACATGCAAGTTGTGTTTAAGGTATACTATGTAACATATAAACATATGAGAAGATTCCTGTCAGGGATACTCCCCATTATTTGGAACTACATCCCTAATTACATTATATAAAACCCCTCACTAACACTCCAGGGAATCCTTGCAGAGTGGGTGGGGAACAGTGGATACACCCCAGAGATCCCGTAATTGGCTCTGCTCCACAGTGGGACAGTTAGTTCATCGATGGGGTGGTGACAGCAGACACTTTTTGCTTATGCTTATGAATGACCTCGGGCAGTTAGGCATGTACCTACCTATGTATCTATGAACCTCTACTTACAGTATAGACACATGCTGATAGCTTAATTTACTGTTCAGGTATTGACTTACCTTGTGCCAATGGCAGTTGTGTGTACAATAGTTGAGGGCTACCTATTTAGGATGCACACAGTAGACCACCTATACATGACAATTTACAGGTGGTCGTGTGTGTGTGCTATCCATGTTTGCTTTGTGTGCAGGTGGAGAAGGGTGTCAGTCCATGAGTGCCTACACTGTCAATGTGTGTGCTATATGTCCCCTCTTTGCCAAGGCATGGGCATACTGGGCATGCCTCCATCTGCCTACTGGGGCTAGTACAGGGTATTCGTGGTCTGAGTCCCTCTGTGCCTGTGGGTCCCTTGGCAATGGTGGTGGGCTGTGAGGGCCTTCACCATTCTGTCCCTGCTGCAGCTGTTTCCGCAGGATCATATTGTGTAGCATGGCACATACTATGAAGATGTGGGCACACGTGCATGGAGAGTACTGCAAGGCTCCACCAGATATGTCCAAGCAATGGAATCATGATTTCAGCATCCCAAACACACTCTCTATGATGATTCTGGTTTCTGCGTGTGCCTCATTATGGCATTCTTACTTGGCTGTGTGTGCATTTCTGATGGGAGTCATCATCCAAGGTTCCAGTACATCGCCAGCATCCCCCACCAGGTGGCCATATGGGATGTCCCCAGTGGCAAATACCTGATACAGCTGTGAGGCATGTCAGATGTGGGAGTTGTGATAGCTTCCAGGGCTGCTAGCACACACATCCATGATAATGCCCTTGGCATTGCACATGACCTGGCAGTTGATAGAGGGGTATCCCTTGCAGTTTATGTAGTGCCTACCCTGCTCACCGGGTGGTGACTTGATGTGTATGTGCATGCAGTCTATTGCATCCAGTACCTCCGGGTAGACTGCCACACGGTGGAAGAGATGCATATTGCTGGCCAAATCTTGCTGCATTTGGGGGATGTATATGTGCTCTTTGGCATGTGGTAACATGGCACCCAGGAACTGGTGGAGTACCTGGATGTTGATGCCTGTGAGATCCCCATGATATCCCCAGTTGGCCTTTGGAAGGTACCTGTGGCTAGTATTCTCAAGCTTACACATACCTTTGTGTCCACTGGGATGGGTTCCCCTCTGTTACTTCTGGCTCTGAGGCATGGCCGGCACAGCTCAACAAGTTGCTGTATGATGTCCCTGTCCACCCTGTAATGCTCTACTATCTCCAGATCATGTAGGCCCTGGTAGGTTACCCTGGGTCTGAACACTCTTGTCCTCCTCCAGTGCCTGAGATAGTTGTCAGCATCATGTTCCACACCACCATCAGTGCTGGTGAATCAAAGCTATGGTGGCCCCTAACATGTACATATTAAAAGTTCCCCGTCTGTATACACCAATGGTGCAGAGTGTTTGAGAATACACAAGTGTGTGTGTGGGGCTTTCACACCTTATACTATTGTGCAATGGATGATGGTGGTGTAATTGGGTGTGTTTGTGCAATTCCAGCTCCGGAGCATCTTAATTATTGGTTTTACAGCAGGTACTGCTATTGTGGGGCCTTTGGTGTTGACTTACGCTTGGCTGCCATGATTCATCTAGTGCTCTTTACTTCACTTTTCAACCCGATTCCCCGCCATTGTCAGGCATGCATCCAGCTACGGGCTTTCTTGTTTTGTACTTTTACAACCCAGGATTGTGTTGGGAAATGTGTTATGTAGCTGATCTACTGCAAGTTTGCTTTGTTCTGCTGTGACAGTTCTCTTTTTTTTGCTGTACGGCACCTCCCCTTTCCTGTTCTGCAGGTAGCTGCTAGCAGCCTTGTTAGCTGTTGTCAATGGCCCACTGTGAGCTCCTAGGTGTTAGTTACTCATTTGTACTCCAATTACCATGCTGCAGCATTTACTTATTGTCTTCCCATATCTTTCCTGTTTCAGCTGTGGTGTGCACCGCGCAGAGCCATTTACTGGGTTTCGAGCGCGTTTTCATCCACGTTCACATGCACTTTTGGTTACCTTCTGTGCACTCAGCTAAGCAAAGTTATGGCTACTTCCACACCCCTATCCTGCGGCTTTGCTTAGCAACAGGCAACCCGGATTATCAATGATCCAATGTGCTTACAGCTACAGTGGCACACCCCTCTCTTGATGTCATGTTTACCTCCAGGCCACTCCTCGGTGTTGTACCACTATGCCATGTGGTACATCCTTACGCTGTCGGGGCATTTGCGATTCAGTATTACTTGACTCATTTGCATGGTATTGACTACTAATTCCTAGTTACCATGCAAAACACTGTCACAGACCCTTAGCAACCCTTGCGCCATGGTTGTGGTGGAGCATGCGTGCCATTGACTATTGTGGGGAATTCATGAATTGTGTTACATTGCAGTTTTATGACATCTAAATATATTTTCCTTGTGATCCCGTTTGCGCACAGATGCACTGCGGTTTTACTTTGCGTTAGTATGGCCATGACATTAAATGTTATTTTTTATGTGTTGTGCATGTTTTTTTTTATGCCATTGGCTATATATTTAGCCATTGGCATATATCAACATTATAATACGTAAGTTTGGTCCACTTTCATGGCTCCGATTTTATGTTTGAAAAAATGTAAACTATTTTTTTGTTTTACATTTCTTCATGCTTACGCTATGCCTGCACCACTTCATGAATCGCTATATACCTTCATTTGCATGCTACACTGCTGCACATGGGGTAATTAGCATACATGTGCTGGGAGCTGCGCAGCTCTGGAGTACGCTGGTAGTGCATGTGGAAACAGCTTGTACCTGAATCGCTCTGTGGCCATATTTGGCGCTAGATCACTGACACTACTCTGGCGCCTGGCGCAAGCGTCATGAATCCTGGGGTGAATTAAATTTTATTTAATGGGAAATGGATTTTGGCAGATATATTGCAAAACTAGAGATTGGTTGTGGAAGAAGGAGTCGGTGTCAATTATGGAAGAATAACAATGAGGATTTTATAAGAAAAATGATAAACTGTAAAAAAAAAAAAAAAACAGAAATGTGCACATATGTGCTTTTAAATATGTACATTCTGTAAATACGTAAATAATTTTTTTCATGTTGTGTTAAATAAAAGACCCCTACTCATTTTAAAAAGTGTGCTATAATCTTCTACATCCAACTTAATTATGACCAACTTAGGCATATGGATTAAATTTATTTCTATATACAGTAACTATCATGGGTCTAGTACAAGTGTTCAAGTACTGTAAACTCACAACATTCTTCTTTGCTGCCACTTGTTCAAAAAAGGCAAGTGTTCTAACTCCCACTATCCCTCCCAACACCTGACCCTATTAAATTATATAGCCCTTCCATAGCCCTAACTCAACCCTAAATCTCTCAGCTAGTTCCTAATGCAAGTCTACATTCCCTAACCCTAAAATTCCACTCCTCCTCCCTAAACCTAAAATCTCGGATCACTCCTTAATTCCAAAATTCCAACTCACGTCCCTAAATCTAAATTTCCTGATCATTTCCTTACCCTAAACTACTTTCCTCCTGCTCCCTAAACCTAAAATTCTCCTGCCATTCCCTAACCTAAAACTCCTCTCCTATTTCCTAACCATAAAACTTCTTTCCTTCCTGCTTCCTAACCCTAAAATTCCCTACTTACTGCCTAAACCTGAATTTCCTTCCCAATCTCTACTGTAATCTATATTTTCATTCTCCTCCCGCTCCCTGGATACAGCTGCTGCACTTATAAGGTCATAAGTTCAAAGGATGTTACTAGGCTATAGGCCCTAGGGCCTTTCTAAGCCTAGCCATGTTATACCCATTGAGTCCCCAAATGAGTGAGTCTGTGATCAGCACCGACTCCCCCTGTCCATGAGGGACATAGGTGCTACCCCCAGGGTGAATTTATAGTCTCCTATCCAATTGTCTAGGTTGTGCTTGAATAGGGTCATTGAGGAGCTCTGCTTCATGTGAACTGCAATTTTATTCCACAAGAGCTGCAATCTCTGGGAGATATATCTGTATCTCCAGCATGTTCTGTTAATGTCACAGGCTAGGTTGAGATCCCTGGATTAAGTGACTCTTGTCCCATCTGATTTGCAGATGTGCATCATTTCCATTAGGGCAGGGTCAGAGACTGCTCCATAGGCTGGGGAGACGTCACCTCTCAGCAACCTGTATGATACAGAGTACAGTGACAGGGCTTTCAGTCTTTTCATGTAAGTCATGTTTTGGATGCCCTGAATTTTCTTGGTGATCTCTCCAGCTGCTGCAGGTGTCTGGTGCAGTACATGCAAAACAAAACATTGTACTATATTAGTGGTCCAATGAGAGTTGGGTACAGAGGAGTTATAACATTCTTAGTCTTGGATGGGATGCCCTTACTTATGAGATGGACAATGTAGAAGGCTTTCCTTACCACTGTGGAGACATTGTGATTGAAGTTTAGATTGTTATCAACCTGTGTTCCCAAATCTCAAACCACTAGGTTTGAGTTTAGGGGGTGCTGTCAACATTGTAATTTGCAGGAGCTTCCTCTTTGTCAAAGAAGATAATGCACTTTTTTATGTTTAGTTTTAGTCCATGGCTTTGGCACCAGTCATTTGCCTGTGTTAGTCCCTTTTGTAATATGTTAACATCATTTGGGGACTCAATGATTGTGCTAAGTCTGCACTCATCAGCAAACTTGGGAATCCACTAGCCATCTACCTTCGCCTGGACTTCTGAGAAATAGATTCCAAGCAGTAGAGGGTTCAGCAGAGATCCTTGTGGGTCACCGGTGGCAAATGGTCTACTGGCAGAGGTGGAATCTCCAACTTTGACAATATGCATTCTGTCGGTGAGTCAATTGGCTACCCATCTAGTGAAGTATAGGTTAATCCCCAACTGAGAGACTTTCTCAATTATACCTATGTGGGGGTTGTGTAAAAAGCCTTGGCTAAGCCAAGATAGGCAGAATGTACTGTTTTGCCTTCATCCAATACTTTGGTGAGGTTCTCGAAGAAGTTCACTAGGTTCAGTAAGCATGCTCGACCCTTAACAATGCCAAACTGGGTCAGATCAAGAGTTTGAAAGTCACCTATGTCCTTGTTGATAAGGTCCATGATTATTCTTTCCAGGGCCTTGCAGATAAGCCTTGCTAGGCTTATGGGTCTATAGTTCTCAGGGTCAGTTGATAGACCCTCTCTGTGCAAGGGGATTACTGTTGCTGTTTTCCACTCTGCTGGAACAAAGCCAGTGCTCAGGCTGAGGTTAAAGAGAGTGCCAAGTGGTTACACTAGGTCTTATTTTAGATAATTTAGTAAGCAGTCTGGGATGTTATTTGGTCCAATACAGGCCGCATTTTTTGGCCTTGGAGAGAGTGGATATGACATGCTCTTTGGAGATACTAGGTAGAGGACCTTGGTGTCAGGTATGCTTTAGGGTATGCCTGGTGGGGATGAAGTTTGCACCAAATCCGTCAGCTAGCAGGTTGGCAATTTCATCACGTTGAGTATGAGAGGTGCCATCCACTATAAGTTCAGCACATCATTGGGCATTCCCTTTTAGATTTCAGATGTAGCCAAAAAATGCCTTATGATTATCCCTAGCTAGGGATGCTAATTTAGCTTCATAACTAGCTTTAGTGGACTTTACAAGATATCTGACCTGCTTGTTCAAGCTGTGGAGGGTATTCTTCTTCTGCTTGAGTAAGCTCCCTCTTGTTCTTAGACATCATCTTTTTCCATTTGTTATGTAACCTATTTATATTTGAGGTCCACCACAGTGGCCTGTTTTTTCGGGAGGAGCTGGTTCTGATTCAGTCAGGTACAGCTGAGTCTATACAGTTGTTTAGGTGGTTAGAGAGGGAATTTGTGTACTCCACAGTAGTGATTGCTGGTTGTGTTAGCAGGGAGGTTGAAACTATTTATACCATCGCCTAGTAGGCTGTAGTTTGCTTTGGTGAAATTTTTCATTTTTTGTGCTCCTGTGGGGGTGTCAGGTATGATGGTTACTTTAAATGAGACAGATTTATGATCTGACCTTACCAAGCAGGGCAACATACAGTTGGTAGTGCAGTGACCCCCCCCATGTTGGTGAGTACTAAGTCTAGGATATTTGAGCCCCTTGTGGGGGGTGCAGACTAGCCGTTCCAGGGCATTTGTATTGACAAAGTCCTGGAACCTTGTGCTCATGTATATCACTTGATCAATGGAAGCATAGTTGAAATCTCCCATGACCAAAGTATTTGGCTGTACAGTGAGTGACTCTAAGTCCAGGTAGGCAGTGTACTTCTCTTGGTTTATGGTGGGGGAGCTGTAGCTAGCAATTCTGTTGTAGGGTGTTTTACCTGTAGTTAGTTGGACATGGAGTAGCTCAAGAGAGTCATACTGTTTAACCAGTCTTGAGGTGTATTTGGCTTTAATGAAGATGGATACACTTCCACCTTTGGTTCTTTCACACTCATTTTGGGGTCTGAATATGTGGAAGACATTGTAGTCTTGCATGGCCGGGGTGCTCTCTATGACCTTTAACCATATCTCAGTGACTGCACAGGTATCATCATCTTCCAAGGTGAGGAGTGCTTCCAGAGAGACCAACTTCCTGTTTAGGCTCCTAGCATTAAGCAGTATAACTTTGAGTTTGTCTTGAGTGGATTTGTTTACATCAGAAATGTTTTTTGACATTGCCTAAAAAAGGCACCATGGGGAGGAAAGCACCTTTAAAAGTATCTGAAAGCCTAGAGGAGACAGGTGAAAACCATCTCTGGCTAATCACTGTAGCCTGTCAACCATGTCTTCCCAGGCTGACAGATACTGGATCCCCCTGGTTTGACACCAGAAGCTAAACCAACTGTTGAAGTACTGCATTTTTTGCCTGCATTGTGGTATCATCCTGGGCGAAGGTAGAATGCTGCTTAGGGTTCGGGACATACCTGCTTGAGACGGTTCCCATTCAGAAGCCTGAAACATCATAAGCCTGAAAATCAAAATCCTGAAACCAAAAGCCTGAAAATTCAGAATCCTGAAAACTCAAAATCCTGAAAGCCCAAAATCCTGAAAGACCAAAATCCTGAAACTCAAAATCCTGAAAACACAAAATAGACATACTGATGTCATTGTGGCTTTGCTATTGTTAGCCCTGTGGTGTTAGGTCATGCGTTGGGGTCAGGTAAGTGTGCGGTTGGTTTTATGTTAGGGTTAGGGGCGGTTTAAGTGAGTTAGGGTTAGGGCTCAGGTTAGGCATGTATGCAATAGTGACAAATATTGGGGTTAGGGGCAGTTTAAGTGAGTTAGTGTTAGGGCGCAGGTCAGGTGAGTGTGCGATAGTGACGGACCTTAGGGTTAGAGTTAGGGTCAGGGTCAGTTGGTAGATATTAGCGTCTTTATAGTGACATATTAGCATTATTTGTTTTCAGGATTTTGAGTTTCAGGATTTTGGGCTTTCAGGATTTTGAGTTTTCAGGATTCTGAATTTTCAGGCTTTTGGTTTCAGGATTTTGATTTTCAGGCTTATGATGTTTCAGGCTTCTGAATGGGAACCCCTGAGACACATAATCTGAGAGTTCAGTCATGTCTGTCTTCATATAGTGCAGGCAGGTACCTCTTAAGTCATTCACCCTAACATGTTCTATGACAGAGTCAGAATGGTAATTGTTGAGTGACTTGAGTGTGTGCATGATTTGATAGATCCTGGCACATGTCAGGAAGCTGACCATGACCTTCTCCTTGTCTACCCCAGAGAGGGGGACATCTGTGAGTCTCACTATGGAATCACCTATGACCAGGACATTTGGTTTTGAGGTGTTTTACCTTATGGGCAAAATTCACTGTGACAAGAGTTTGTATCATTACGTTACCCAACAAGTGTAATAATCAGCTCTGCTACAAACATTCGAGTCCCAGGAACTCAAAGACCACTTTCTCAAATCCAGTGGCTCATGTGTTATAGCTTGTACAAACTGCAGCTCATGTCCGAACTCGAATATGAGTTCAGGCAAGAAGCTGCTGTGCGTTACCTCAGTTGAACTCGAATAATTGTTTGGGTTAGGTGCAGCAGCTACTTGCCTGAAATAGTCGAGTTCGGATATGAGCTGGAGTTTCTATGAGCTATAAGACACGAGTCAATTGGCTTTGGGAAAGTGATCTTCGAGTTTCTGGGACATGAGTGCTTGTAGTAGAACTGACTATCACACTTGCTGGGTAACATAATGACACAAACTATTGTCAAGGTGAGTTTCACCAGAGCAAGTTGCATAAGAATAGAATTGTGTTATCTAAATACATGTTAGCGGAGTGCCACACACTCCTGAATTTTTGATGAATTTAAAATACCAGAGACTTACTATCAATGAAGGAGAATATTCTATCTGGAAATTCTTCTTTTATGCACTGTATTTTGTGCTGTTGTCAATGTTCCTGAGGCTTCAGATTAAATCCTGTCCACCCCATTCACTTCTTCCAGCTGCCTTACTGGCTTGTCTTTCAAGTCTTTTCTCCACTGTTCATGTTTTTTATTCTAAGGAATTGCTTGCATTCTCTTTGAAATATTCCAGTGTCAGTTATAATTCAGACTATACAGTTTAATTCAGATGATACGGTTTAGTTTAAAGTATGCTTTCTTGTTCAACACCTTTGTTACAAATATATTTTTGTAAATGTTGGATGTTTGAGACTCAGATTAGTCACCTCCTTAATTGAAGTCCCGTTTTACTGTAAGTTATTGACAAGGTTTGTGAGTGACCAGGGATCCCTTTAAATCTAAGAAAGGTGCCTGCCCTGGATAGCTCCTTTTTTATTCAGCCAGGATATGAGAAACCTGCTTTTTGTTGTATGATGTACATTTGTCAACATTTTAAAGTAGTTGCATTAACATTGTTTTAAATATACACTGTTTTAAATATACATTGTTTTAAATATGCATTGTTTTAAATATGCATTGTTTTAAATATGCATTCCTTTTCTTTTTTCCTTCTTTCTCCATACATGAGAATAAACGTTTGGTATACATATTTTTCTCATTGTCGGATCTGAAAGAAACTTCTAAAGATAAGGAAGGGAAAGACTGCAAAGGAGACAAAGCGAGAAGGAAAGCATGAAAGGAAAGGGGACAAACAGAAATAACAAAGAAGAAAGAAAGATGTGGAACTGAACAGTAGGGCTGATTGGTTACTGAAGGGTCTAGTCCCTGAAATGGGGAAGATTACACTGGTTGGCTTACAGTGACGGAAGATTCACCCATTAAATAGTTTGACTGGCACTCTGCTTATTTTTCTTTCTATGTTTACTAGTGTACCAAAGACTGGTATGCATGTTTTTCCTTTGTGTTCTAGACTCTAGGATTTTTTTTCCTAGCTGCATTCTTACACTGACTATTAGCTTCTGTATTTTTGTGAACACATCCTGTCTTACCTCACCCTTTTCATTCTTTCCCAGTTATTTTACATATTTGGCTAGTTCACAATTTTGTGTTATCCATAGAAGGACATATTACCATGTTATCTGTAAAGATATAAAAGAAGACCACTCCAAACACCGAATCCAAGCAGAAGCATGGCTAGCATGGGCAGAGGGGAAAGCCACCCTGGGCACAATCTACATATCTCAGTCAGTCTTTGGTGCATTACTGGCATATAGAAATTAATGCTGATTTTGTACTTGTGGTCTGAGCTGAAGAATTGTAACATTTTGTGTGTGGCATAAACTGCAGCAACTGCTTGATACAAATGTAACAAACAGTTTGCAACAGTTTAAAATTAAAGAATGGCTTTTTTATTCTTTTTTTTCATTTTGGTCCGGACAGAATCACGTTTGCTTTGCAAGTTTAAGGACCCTTTTTTTTTTGCTCCTTAACTTAAAGTTGATGGGGGCACTAGACTGGAGGATTGCAGTAGGTGTCAGAAGAGCTTACATGCCTCTGAACCATATGGTGCTTCCAAATAATCAATCATTACTTTAAAAAGTACCCTTTTCACTATGCCCCAAATACTGTTTGCTAACTAATGTATTAGAGGACAACTTCATTCACAGACTTGACTTCAACCTTCCCTATGTCCTCTGCACTTTGTCAACAAAGGGAGCTGAGCACTTTATGGGGCATCCCGCTGCTACACAATACTCCATTGCCCTCAGTGGGTGAAGAGCTCATATATTCTTATTTTTCTGTTATGGTTCACTGCGCTTTTCCACGTGTGTATGTGTGTGTGCATGTGTGTGTGTGTGTGTGTGTGTGTGTGTGTGTGTGTGTGTGTGTGTGTGTGTGTGTGTGTGTGTGTATGTGTGTGGTTACTTGGCTGATGTGTACAGAAGAAGACCCATAGTTCATTACTCTGCATTTGTATCTGCTGTGTTTTTAACATTTCACTACTTGTGGTAGGGGGTTTGCAGGGGAGATTTACTCCCCCATCCTGTGTGTTGTGCTTTGTGTTACATGCAGAGAGGGAAGATGCATGATATTTTTTCCTCCTCTCCTTCTGTGTGTTATGCTTTCTACTACATGCTGGAGATAAGGACATTTATTCTCTCTTCATGGATGTTGTGCTTTCTCCTACTTGCTTGGGGAATTTGTAGGGGAGATGTGTTTTATTTTGCTGTGTGCTGTGCTTTTTGCTATGTGCTAAGGGGTGCTGCAGGGAAGATTCAATTCTCATGTTATATATATATTGCACTTTGTGCAATGTGTTGGGGGGTTGCAGGAGAGATTCTTTCTTTTCTACTGTGAGTTGTACTTTGTACCACTTAAGGGATTAAAAAGGTATTTAGCTCCACATTGTTGGGGGAGGGGTGCAGGGGAGGTTATGTACCATGTATTGTGCTTTCTGCTTCTTGTTAGATGAAGTTGTTGCTGATGAAACTTTGTTCCTGTCTACTATTATTTTTTCACATTCCGTTTTGTTATTTGCAGAGGAGTCTTTACTCCTACCTCTTTTTTCTTTCCGTATACACTATTTTGAAATGTTTGCATTGGGCAACTTAGATTCTCCTGCATTCCAGTACTGTCAACATTACTAACAGCTTTATGAGCTGCCACACCTCAGCACTTTTACAAAGAGAGTTCTGTGGTTGTGGAAATCACAACTGCACAAGCTGCATTTGTAGTAAGATGCTGTTCATTGTGGGTTGCTGAAACAGAGCAGTGAAACTACATTTGATCAATAAAGTATTGCCTAATTGGTGGACACTGAAAAGTTCCTGGATTGAGGGAGAGACCCTCAAAGTTTTCATCTTGGAAAGACTCCCACTCCCCAACTAATTATAATAAGATTCACACTTCATTGTATTTTTAGGAGGAAGGGATTTTTTGATGTCAGCATAGTTTGGAAAAACGTTTCCAATCAACTCTGTTTTCAGCAAACTGAAATTTAACCACTCACTGCTCTCCAAGTTAGTTTTGAGGTGACAGTTTAATTTTCTTTCATTGCCATCCTGGTACTTTGATAACACATTCCTCAAACTCCTCCATCGTTTTGCCAGATTTATCCATCCAAAACATTCTCCATCCTTGGTCTAATTTGGTCTGAGCCTACCTCTGGCTCTGTGTTTTTATGAACCATTCTATTTATAAGTTGTTTATACTCAAGACAGCTAACCACTTTCAAATCAAATTTGTGATACCAAGATAGTGATTTAACACCCTTCCTAATGAAGAAATGAGTTGCAAGCACTGGGATAATCCAGGAATTAATGAAACAAACATACAGACAGTTATAGTCATGAAAATGAGAATGCAGTTTGGTAGTTAACAAAAACTCCAGAGTTCCTTTATCAGGCAATAAAGCTGGCTTGCAGGTCAAGCAAAGCATTGTTTATGTGCCACTGAAGTTAGCCAGCTGTATAACTGTCAGTGTTTAAATACACATAATGGCCTATCCAGACTCCCACAGGTATCACAAACTGATCGATACATGCAGAGTTCAAAGTAAGGATGAATGCCACAAGCAGTCAAAAGTTAATGAATCTATCAAGTCTATTGAACTTGTGTGCAGTAATTTGATTGGCTGCTATGGTTGTATATTCTTCATCTTTCACACTTAGAGGGGATGAGACAGTCTTAGAATTGTGGTGGTTACAATGGCTTCAGAGAAGGTTAAGGATAAAAATAACACTATCCTATTGTTTTCTTTATACATTCCACTCAGGTACTATATAATATAACTATATGAGAAAACTTCAGGAAATTAACAAAAGCTGGAAAGATGACAGAGAATGATTTGCCCTTAGAATGACAGATACTGACGGCTGGATCATTACAGTGACTATTTTAACAGGTACTTCTTTACAGAGGTGGTAGTTAAAGACATCACTAAGTTAAGGATGAAAGTGATTTTCTGAAACCCAGTAACAACATGAGCTAGAGGAAATTTATGACTAAATAATTAAGAGTCCATTATTAATTCAGAACTGACGTTATGCACTACAACCACTTGGATATCTTTGGCACAGTATGGAATATGAATTTCTCAGTTTCCAGAAGAAAACTAAATGAAAAATTTATCTTACAGTCAAGCCCCTGACAAAAAGACATTCAAAACAGCTGGTGTCACCAATAGAATACTCTCTCAAACCACTGCTTCAGGGCACCTGGTACTCTCACAGGACATTGTGTACCACCTTAGGATACTGAGTGAGCTATAAGGAAACAATTCCAGTGCATGATATGCATCCTTTCCTTTGTCTTTGTGATCCTTTCTCTGCATACAACAGGAAATCTAGTTGTGAGTGTTAAGGCATAATCAAAGGCATTGTTTCTATGTAGAAACATCACTGATACAACCCAGGCTGAAAGATATACATACAATTTTGCATCCCTTTTTTATCTGTGTTATATGTATCATTGCATACCATACCATGCATTGATAAGGACTAAGCCTGAAGAATGTGTGTCAAACTACATTTTCATGACTGATTCTAAGCTGAAAGTTTTCTGTGATGAATTCTGTACCTGCTTCAGCTTTATTTCTTATACATGCCACTACAGTTAAAGCTAATGAGACATACTATTACTAGTGAAAGAACCTAGGTATGGAGGTGGTCTGAAGCATAATTTGTAAGTTGCCATAATGTTGCAATAACTGGTAAACTTATCTGAACAGTCCCTTTATCTTTAGACTGCATGTTTGATAAGTGAAGAAAACCCCTCCACACTATTCAGTTAAAGCAAAGTATTTGTTCTGAACCTGTGGTTAAAAAAATTGCACTAAATGAAGTATATATTTATATATGTATTCATTTAATCAGATTGGCATACTGATTCAAGCAGTTATCTTTCAGACACAATAATACATATAGCAAAAAAAAAAAAAAACATATGAAGATAACAATTCAGTGAGATAAGAATATTACTATAAACAAGTACTGTGAAGGTGGACGGTAACCAGTGCCTCAAAGGGGTGAAGTAACAGCAAGAAAGTGCTCACAAGTCTGTTTCAGTAGAATTTGCAAAGTATAATATAAAGGGAATTATGCACTGCTGTCCTGGGTATGGGCTTCCAACCTCCACACCTGTACTGAAGTGCAAACTGGTCACTTACTGACCTGCATATTTTATTTTCTGTATGGATTAATTCGTTCCATTGCCTTTTATTTATGGTAACTACCTTTTACACAAAGTATTATTTCACCTTACACACACACACACACACACACACACACACACACACACACACACACACACATGCAATTCCCAGGGAAGACTGGAAGAATTCTCCAGTTTTGCAAAGCTTTCTTCCTGGCCAGGTAGTATGGCCACCACTCTGGCTTTTAGTTACAAGTTACTTTGAAATCAAGCCAGATATGAACTATACCAATTAATATTTCTTTCACAGGTAGTGGGACTAAGCAGTCTCATAGAACACATGTATCATTGTTAACCAAGAGTGTAAAATAATGATTATCCTCTTCTCAGATAAATAATAGTGCCTAACTATTGTTATACATAAATAAATACCAACCACAAAAGTGTAAAGTTAAATAACTGAACATTACCTAAATAATAAAAAAAATGCACATACAAAGTAAAACAGTACACATTGGCACACAAGTAAAATTTAAAAAAGGACAATAAGCATATATAGGAAGTATGCCAAAAACCTAAGCTGCATATATCTAAGTTGCCTTGGATAGCTTACTACAGAAATACTGACATAGCTAGTACTTACTAATAGTTCCATACAACAAAATCTACTTTCATTGACTCCTTGATCCCAGTTGCATCTTAACATCCTTGTAGCTATTACATCCCACTGGTCTTTCATCTTTTTTGTTTGTTGCACTAATAAGAAGTGTCAACATGTCTGGAGCATCACATATTTCACAAGCATTCCATTTCCTTTAACATTGAGAAAGACAAAAATCTACATTCTTACATGAGGACTCACACTACAGATAAACATAAGAGAAGTGCAAGAAACATCATCAGTTAGACTGGTATTATCATAATGTATATACTTTTAGCCTGGCGTTACCCCTGGCTTCAGTTTTCACCCATCACCTCTTAAGAATCTCAAGTGAGGCATTTCTCAAGAAATGAAGCCTGAGACAAGGGTTCAGTCTTTTTGTACATTATACCTCTTCCAGTAACCAATCTGCATTACTATTAGTGCTAGCATGTCAATGTTGGATAGTCATGTTATAAGACTGCAAGGCTTAATAATATCTAATAAGTTTTCCATTCTGTCCATTTGTTCTATGTAGCCATTTTAAGAGGTTGTGGTCTGTAACCACAGTGGACTTTCTGTTATACAGGAAGGTTTGAAGTTTATGCAAGGCCCACAAACATTCTTTCTCTATGGTTGTATAACACTTCACCCTGGGTTGATGTCTGTGGCTCAAGCATATAATAGGGTACTGACCTACCTTTGAGAAACTTGGCTAAGTACAGTTCCCATCAAATAGTAAGAAGCAACTACCTATACAATGAATTATTGACTATGGTCAATACAGGAAGTCTGCTAACAGCCTCCTTGAGCTTTTGAAATGCCTGATCATGTGGTTGTGTCCAGACATACCTCTCAACATCTTAGTGCAAGAAATCTAGATAAAATCTAAAATAATGTGTGGACAAATACCCAAAAATAGAGAAAGGTTTTAAATATTGCTCTTATAAACATAGAAAGTTGCTAGAATAACAGGATATGTGTCAGTATGCATTTTCTGGAGGATATGAGGTCTGAAGCTCAAATGTATGTCATTATTTAGTGACTTCAATCCTCAGTGATTTGTCAGAAAACCACAACATTTATGAGAAACAGACCAAAAAATATGAGGCAAAAATATGGACAGTTGATAGGTGTGTCCTGACAACATTACCTGGTGTATTTTTCCTGGTAAGGTTTATAATGGGAGTGACATCATTTTCTACTGGGAAAAAACTTCCTAAAATACCCACTATCCCTATGAATGCCTATATCTGTTTCTTGATAGAGTTGGGTGCATGACCGAATAGCAACAACCTTGGCAGGTTTTGGCCTAATCTTTCTACCACACACCCTGTGACCCAGATAAGACACCGCTGGCAAAGCCACCTTACACTTGTTAGCCTTGATAGTCTTGCCTGATGTGTTGTACATGTTCTGCTGAGGAGTGGCAGTAGATGGCAATGTTATTTGGATAATCAATGGCATAATCTTCTGATCCTACTAGAATGTGAGCTACTAGTCTCTGGAAAGTTGCTGGAGCATTCTTTACACCAAAAGACATTTTTGTAAACTCATGCAACCCAAATGAAATGAGAAATCGTGACCATTTTCTGGCTGCAAGTGTCAAGGCTACCCTTGACCAAGCCAATCTTAGATACTTAAGCCTAAGTAGGGTTGCTCTAGGGCTTCATCTGCCTTGGGCATCGGGCAAGAATCTGAGTGTGTGAGATGAGGGTGCTGCCATCAATCTTTAATGCCAATCCCACTGGTGAGGCCTGAGAATTTTCAGATTACTAGATTACTCCCATTTCTAATATGCCCTTCATTTCTTCTTTCAGTGTTTGTTTAACTCTTTCAGGCACTTTGTAGGGAGAGTGTTTGATTGGACACTGGAGTATTCTAGCTACATGTTGCTACATCATTTGGGTACACCAGTAAACATATCCCTGCTCAGATTTCCTGAACCTGTCTATAGGTTAGTTTTGGATAGAGAGCCATCCCATAAACTGAGGTGCAAGATAGAACATAACTGTGGAGTTTTACCTCCAGATCACCCTCTGGCTTCATCTATAAATGTCTGCAGATAGCAAGAACCAGAGCACCTTTGTCACGATAGTGCTTTATCAAGCTAAAATGGCAGAGTTTGTGCTCTGGCATCCTGCCTAACAACCTTTTCATGCAGTTGTCAAAACTCATCTTTTTTTATAACGGCAAACAAGGCCTCCCACAGGCTGCCTGTGGCTTGTTGTCTATTGCAGGAGAAAGTACCATTACCTGTTGCCCTGCAGAATACTCTCTAACTCTGACTGTCTTGTTAAACCAGATTGTTTGTTACTGTTGAACCTGTGCTGTGTTATGTACTCCTGAGGCATTCCCATGAGCTCACTAAGCCTAGTGTTGAGATTAAGAACATACTCCACAAAAGACTCTTTGTGAAATCACTCTTGCCTTCTCACTTATCACAAATTAAATCTGGGAGCCCTCTTACCATGTGGATATACAGTAGTTCAAAGGGTGAAAAACTGAAGACTCCTGAGGCACCTCCCTGTATGCAGAACCAGACCCAGAACTAGGCAACATATTCAGTCACCTAGGGCTCCATGGCTGGAGGGCTCACTCTTGCCAGGAGGCTTAAATACTAATTAATTAAAAAAAAAAAAAAAAAAAACTTCTAAACAAGGCGGTGGCAGCATCTTCTCCTTTAAGGATGCATACACACCACCGCAGATGTAAAGTCATTGCACAATTGCACATGGAATTTAAAATAGCCATTCCGATAAGAGAGAAGGTAAAGTGTGTGTGTGTGTGTGTGTGTGTGTGTGTGTGTGTGTGTGTGTGTGTGTGTGTGTGTGTGTGTGTGTGTGTGTGCATGCGTGTGTGTGTGTGTGCATGCGAGTGTGTGTGTGTGTGTGTGTGTGTGTGTGTGTGTGTGGTATGTATGTTTTTAAAATACCTCTCAACTGTCCAGATTTAGCCTCATAGATTTGCTCTGAGTATCATAAAATTTTTCTTTTTCTGCTATTCACAGAGGATTGAAGTCACTAAATAATGACATATATATGAGTTTGACTTCATACCCTTCAGAAAATGCATCCTAATACATATCCTATTTGTGACATCCCTACTCTGGGGCAGTAATCAAGGAGCCTGAATCCTCACCACTGGCACTGGAGAGGGATGTTTCCTTGAAACAAAAATGGATACACCCAGTATTTCCAGATGCAACTCTCTGCATCAAGCACACTCTTAAGGGAAAGTGTGCTTGATGCAACTCTCTGCATCAAGCACACTTTCCCTTAAGAAGCACACAGGGAATACAGTCAGTCTGGCATCTGGTTTCCCCTTCTGTCCAGATGCCCAATAAGTTATCCTACTGGCACAGCTGTAGGGTTTAGTCCTCAGCTGAGTGTCCAAGCCAAGTCCTCCAGTACCCTCTCTGTGAAACCAGTGCTTTGTGTCCCTGCTCCAAGTAGCTGACACATGCACACACTTTGAGATTTGACTTTCAGACACACACACACACACACACACACACACACACACACACACACACACACACACACACACACACACACAACACACACACACACACCTCGCAAAGGCTGACACAGATTTACTAGCTATGCCCCCTTCTGCCCAGACCATAAAGTAGTTACACTGCCACCAGACACCCCAAAGCCAGCTACTCAAAGGCTCTTGCAAGGGTACCCAATTATACTGAGTGAAATTAATATTAATACAAATGGTAGTTTGACCAATAGCAAAGCTTTCAGGTGTGGCCAAAGCTGTCAACAAATATATATACGTACTCGCAGAGATTAAAATATTCCCAAAAAGACCAGGGGCAATGAAAAAATTAAATATATTTAATAATAAATAATAAAAGAACATGAAAATCCTAAATATCTATTTGTATTAAACACTAGAGTTTCAATCACAGGAAATATGAAAAATAACATAGTTGGACAGGTTCACACAGTTACACAAAAAATAATACTTAACTAATCTCACTATATTTTCCTGACTGATCTAAAGAATTACTATTCCCTGGTTACTTACTAGAACAAGGCAAGAAGAAGTAGGTGAGCTTTCTTCTTTGTCAGGTTACAAAAACAGAGTACCCTGAGACTTCAGTCTCAGTATTAAAATATAATTTTTAGTAATGGATTACAAAATGACATCACATACATCTGGTCATCTGACTTCTGGTTCCAATGCAACCCACCATTGCTAGAAACTGCCAGGATTTAGCACCTATGTGTCAATAATCCACACACACAGAGCCTTGCTAACATGTGTTGCAGCTCCTGGAAGTCATAAAACAATTTTAAACATCCGCCCTTCTACAGTAGCAATTAATTCACCCTAATGACAATGCAGAAAGCTTCCTAGTACAGAGTTTTTGTTTCTGGCTGCATTGAGAACTGTAAGATACAGTCTTTATGGCCTAAGCCAGGTACTATAATTTCAAACTATTGTCAAAGTTTGAGATTAACCTCTTCTCTTCCAATATCCTCTGTTAAAAAATACATTTAAACACTTACAATAATGCATGTGCATTTCTTCCACTGTCCAGCAGGACATATTGTTGATACATTTTTAACACATGCAGTTTTACAAATGCATTTTCAACACAAGCATCTGCACAAATCAGTTTGATATTCAAATGACATATAATTATTTACGAAATTTCAGCCAGTTGTGCTGGCATATGTTACACAACCACTACCCTACTTCTCCTGGGATAGTTGACAATGCCTTACATTGTCACCCCCCCCCCTTTGAAAACTCAAGCTAGTTTTTCAAGTGACCCTTGAGAAATGCTGCTTGAGAGGAATGCGCCTACCTGAGAATTCATCAACCCATACCCTGTCTTGGGATCCTGTCTGCCTTGGCATTGATGATCTTACTACAGTGCTGCACTGTTATATCATATGCCTGCAACCCTAGGCTCCACCATATGAACTTGGCATTTTGCTAGATGGCTCACTGTAGCCATAGATACCCTCAGACTCCTCCTGCCTCCTACTGCAAATACTTAGCATCAGGGCCTCCATATCATGATAAGGGTTCATCATGTTAACATGGTACAATTTGGGCCCCTGCCTCATGCCTAGCAGTTCTACCATGTAGTTAACATCACTGAACTTGCTTACCACTTTGAAGGGTCCATCCCAAGCTGCCTGCAGCTTATTGTGTGACAGGAATGAGCACCATAACTTGCTGTCCCAGAGCATACTCTTGGGTTTGAGCATTCCTGTTATACCAGACCTTTTTCTGTTGTTGGGCTCCTCCCAGGTTCTCCTGGGCCAAGCCCATGAGCTCCCTAACCCTTATCCCGAGATTTAGGATATATGCCACAACAGACTGCTTGTGGGATTCACACTCACCCTACCACTCATCATGAATCAAATCTAAAGGCCCCCTCACCTTATGCCCATACAGCAACTCAAAGAATAAAAAACCTGTGGATTCCTGGGGTACCTCTCTCTATGCAAACAGCAGATGGGGCAAATATTTGTCCCACTTTCTCCTAAACTAGTCTGTAAATGCCCATAGGATGGTCTTTAGCGTAGAGTTTAACCTATCCACAAGACCATTAGTCTGGGGATGGTTGGGGTGGTCTTTAGGTGTTTCCCCTACAGCACTTCCAGAGACATGCTAGCAGGTCTGACATGAAATTGGCACCTCTGTCAGTCAGTATTTCTCTTTGGAAACCTATCCTTCAGAAAATCTCTAACAAAGCATTTGCCACCTTCTCTGCCTCAGTGGAGGACAAAGTCACTACTTCAGGATATCTAGCAGCATAATCCACTACCATCAGGATATACTTCTTCCCTGTGGAACTTGGGATACTCAGAAAACCCACAATATCCATTGCTGCCCTCTGAAATGGCTCCTGAATCACAGGCAAAGGCATAAAAGGAGCATTGACCTTGTCTCCTGCCTTGCCTACTTTTTGGCACTGCTCACAGGTCCTGCAGAACCCTGTTATATCCCTTGCAATCCCAGGCCAATAAAAGATCTGCATAATACATCTCTTGGTATGCTTTATGCCTATATGACCGACAAAGGGAATATCATGGGCTATGGCTAGAAGTGCCAGATGGTAGGCTGTGGGCATGACCAACTGCTGTATTCTTTCAACCTCTAGCCCTCCCTCAGGGATCCATTCTCTATAGAGTAACCCTTTGTTCCAGTATAATGATGCCCTTTTCCATGGGAATTAGGCCCCTCATGAGCTACCTCCCTCAAGCCTTGTAATGTAGGGTCTGAGAGCTGAGCCTGCCTCAACTATCTCTTTGTAACCCTTCCCAGCTCCCCTTCACAGAAAGTCTAGCATCCTCTGACAGCAGTGCCTCACTGTCAGCCTGGGTATTACTACTCACCTCTGCCCTTGCAGTCACTCTGTCCAAGAGAACATCAGTACCCACAAGGAACTGTGGCTCATCTTCAGTCTCACTGCTACAGGGTAGCTCCCTCCCTGAAGTAGCCCCCTCACCAGTCCTGGCTTCAAGTGTGAGGTCTGTTTGGGTCCTTCCCCAGGCTACCAGACCCACATGACTGTCTCCAAGCCTGAGTCCATGTCATTGCATGCACACAAGGTACTGCATTATCAAAATCATTCCCTATCAGGACATCTGCAAGGATAACCTCAAACACACCTACTTGCTTGCTTCTTTTTCCACTCTACCAGTCAAGGTGAACCCTAGCCATATGTATTTGGAATGAGGTCCCTCCTAAAACTCTGACTGGAGTAGACTGCCCAATCAAGTAGTGCTCCACTTTAACCATTACAGGCTTCACAATGGTTAGGTCAGAGAATGTGTCTCTTTAAACAATGGCCTGTTTCCCATCTACTAATATAGGATATAACCTCTTGTAGTAGTTTGATACCCTTTTTGTCTCCAGACAACTTACCAGTGGCATTATGTTATTCCCACTTGCTGTTTCCCCTACCTTTTGTTCCCTACCTTGCATCCATGGACATCTATATGCTACATGGCCACAATGGTTACATTTAAAACAGTTAACCCTTGATCCTGGCCATGTACCTGAACTGGTGGCTTCCTCTGTTACTGGCGGATTCTGTTAGGGTGGTTTAGGTTGCCCACAATGGGTTCCCTTATACCCGTGTGCAGCACTGAGTATCCCTTCCTTGTGCAGTGATGTCCTGCTTGCTAGGTATCGGTCTTCTTTTTCCCCAACACATCTGTGGTGTATCCCATATCTGCCAACCACATTCTCATGTCCTCAGGCAAAGTGCTAAGGGTTTGTTCCCTCACCAAAAGGTCTACCAGCCCTTCAAAAGTGGTGACCTGACACCCACTTACCCACCTATGGAAAATAAGTGCTGAACTCAGCAATATAATCACACACACTTTCATCTGGCTTGCATCTTGCCTCACAAATGGTGCACAGATGTTAACTTAAAGCACTCTAATAAACATTTCTTTATTTGGTTATAGTCCAGATTATTAATATTAGACAATTTAGAAACAGCAGTTACAGCTTTGCCATGGAGTAAGGTGGTCAGGGACTGTACCTAGAGCCCTTGGTCAACATTATACTGTTTACATACCCTTTCAAACATATGAATAAAGCTGTCAAAATTATCACCCTCTGTAAATTGTGGAAGAAATTTACTGACCTTTTATTGCTTCTGGGGTTCGGTTATTCCCTTCCCCATTACCTCCATGACTCTGGTGAAGAGTCAGCATCTCCTTTTCATATTGCCTCTGCCTCTCATTTTCTTCAGCTTCTAGATATCTCAGTCTCTCTGCTGATTCTAATTCCATATTTTTGGCCTTCAGTTTATGTCTCTTTAACTCTAGATGGATTTTTAAGTCCTCTGAGCAAAAGTTGAACTGTCCAATTTCTGAGAGTTGTACATTCCCCAAGGCCAATCTGACTGTCTTCCTGGTTGGTGGTCTGTAAGCCAGCTGTGACTAAGGCTGCAATAATTTCCCCTTTAGTCAGGTTGGCATGCAGCAGTCCTTTGTCTTGGCACATCTCAGCCAACTGGCTCCTTGTCAGCTTGCCATAATCCTCTGTCGACATCCTTGCCCTGACTAAGCTAACAAAAAAATAAATTAATAAAACAATTGTGATGTGAAACTCTGAACATCTACCATGTGGCTGCTTGAGAGTGCAAACAACTTCTTTATTGGCCACTGTTTACAGGCTACAGGAGTTCAATATCCACACCACTGAATAGCAATATGTGAAGTGGTGATCCCACCACTGCTAACCAGTATATGGACCAGTATTCAAAGACCCTCAGTCCTCACCACTGGCACCTGTGGGTAACATTTGCTGGGAGGTTAACAGGTACATATATAGTATTTCCAGATGCAGCTGTCTGCAGCAAGTGCAATTTCCCTTAAGAGCACACAGAGACCACAATCACTCTGGGGCTGGTTTCTCCCTCTTTGTCCAGATCTCCAATAAGACTCCCCACTGGCAGAGCTATAGAGTTGAGTCCTTAACCATGGTTCTAAGCCAAGTTCTCCAACAATCTCTCTGTCCAACCAGTGCTTCGTATCCCTGCCCAAGTAGCTGACACGCACATTCTTGGAGATTTGATTTATACACACATACATATACACACACACACACACACACACACACACACACACACACACACACACACACACACACACACACGAAAGGCTGGAAAGGGTTTACTAGCTATGCCCCATTCTGCCTAGACTATAAGGTAGTTAAAACTGCCACCAGAACCCCTCCCAGCTACTTTAAGGCCCTTAACAAAGGGTGTACAATTTTACTGTGCAATATTAATACTAATACAAATGGTAGTTTGACCAGAGAAAGGTTATTAGGAGTGACACACACATTGCCACCAAATAAATATGCAAGTATTGTCAAAATGTAAATATCTCTACAAGGATCAGCCACAATGAAAGGTTTAAATATATTTAATAATAACTAATAAAAGAACAAGACAATACTAAATATATATTCACAGTGACATCAGAGTTCAAATCACAGGAAACATTTATAACATTGCAAGACAGGCTCAGACAAGTAATGAAAAATGTTAGCTAAACTAAACTTCACTATATTCTTGACTGAATCTAAACAAATTACTATACCCTAATAACTTACTTAATAGAGCAAGAAAGATGATGCGGTGAATAAGCTTTCTTCTTGTTGTCAGGCCCAATATAGAACACAGAATGCTCTGTCTCACTAAGAGACTTCTCAAAATAATATCTAAAATATTACTTCTGGCATAGCTTGCAGAATTATATAATTTCTGGTCATCTGACTTCTTGTTCCCATGCAAAACCCCCATTGCTGGAAGCTGGCAGGACTTAGCACCTACCTTTAAAAATACACACACAAGGGCTTTTGCTCAGATTTTGGCAGATGCTGGAAGTCATAAAACAATTGCATTCCTCCACACTTCCAGAGCAGCAGTTAGTTCACCCCAAAGACAATATAGAAAGCTTCCCAGTTCAGAATTTGTGTCTGTGGCTGCCTTGAAACATGTGATAGCATCTGTATGGCCTAGCCTATAAAACAATTTCATTTCAGACATTTTTTTAAAGTTTGCTGGACTGAGGCTTACCTTCCAGTTTCCTCTGTTAAAACATATACATTTAAACAGTTAAAATAGTGCATGCACATTTCTGTTATCTCCTGTAAGGCAAAATGTGCATATATTTCAAATGCAAGCACTTTACAAATACCTTTTCAACACAAATGTACAAATTAGTTTGATATACACATGACATACAGTTCTAATACATTTGTAACACAATCATCTTGTATGAATCAGTTTGATATTCACAAATGACACATAATTATTTACAAAATTTCAGCTAGCTGTGCTGGCAGTACCTCCTTTCATCACACCAGGTGTGGTTCATTGATGATTGCTATTATAGGTAAAAAAGTTCTACTTTCAAATGTTAAGCAGCAAACTCCCAAGTATCAGAAATGCCAAAATCTAATGGCCAAAACAAAAAAGGGTGAAAAAAGTTAAGTGCAAGCATTTCTGTAGGAGGAAAACCCCTGCACCCCCAAAGTTATATATACCACATTCACAGTTGTACCAATTCAAAGAAGGGAGATAGCTCCCAAAATCAGAAACAGTACCAGGAATGATTTCCTATGGATAATAGTGATCTACATTACGTAACGGTGTCTTATGCTTCATGTTATTGGCAGTCAAAGAATTTCAACTTGGCCACCTATAGCTATGAAAAAATGAATAAACAAAACATTGACAGTTTATCTTGGTACTTTCTAACTCAGTTTTGAGAACTACATGATTTTTATGTGCATGTACTTCCCAAGTAGCTTTGCATATCTTCATACTAATATTTCATTCCTGTGCTGATTTTATTCTATCGGTTAATTAATATTAAACCTTGAGACTTATATGTTGTTAATATCTTCTCAACATTAAAAGAATACTCACATTTCATTCCTCACCAGAGATTTCTACTCTGGCCACCCTCTCTAAGCCACTTCTCAGAGCATCTGCATTTGTCTTGTATTCTCATTAAACTTCTGAAACACTTTAAACATTTTTTCAGTAGTATGCTACTGCTGTGTAATTATCCAATTAACTTCTAGTTTATCATCAAGCATATCTTCTTGTTGCACTGGTAGATATGAATGGCTCAGTATATTTGTTGTATGTCAGCATATCTGTTATATACATCTCTTTTTCAGGCTTATATTCAAAGGTAATTCATATTTTTGCAAAAGCGAGATTATTTACGGCCTTGGTGGAGTCTTGTGCAGTAAATTCTTAACTATACTCTGTAATAATTATAATCTCCTTATGGAAAAAACATTTTACTCTAGATATATTTATGGGATTTCTACCAGCCAAATATACTGTCTGAACATACATTTCTGACATTTTATAAATACTGTGCATCATACGCAACTAATTTAGCTTTTTGAGGAATTACTTTACCAATAAAAATGTAGCTGGCCTACTTGTAATGTAATTACCTTATTCACATCACTATATCTCAGCGTATGTTCCTCTGTCACTAGCTGCTTTAAGATATCAGTGCTCTTTTGTAACTGTGTACCTTAATACTTTTCAATACATCCTGCTATTTTAGTAACTTTCTGATATTATAAGAGGAATATTTAAAATCTGTCCATGATTTTGAGCTCCCCACCATCCCCATCCTTTTGGCTTTGTTCAGAACTCTTGTACTAAGATATTGAGTAGTAAGTTGATGAGAAAAAGATGGAACATAGTGAACCTTTACAGCAACTACTTGCAATAGCAAATAATGCGATTTGCATTGAGTAGAAACAGAGTGTTTAGCAAAGGCAAAGTTTAATTTTATGGTTTTATCTTTTCCTCAGAAACTGTGTCTCCTAATCCTAATGAAGTCAAAGTATCACATGACTTAACTCCTCTAAGCAATATTAATGATAGCAGGAGTTCACTTGGCATGGAAAGCTATAGTATATCTTCATAAAATAAATTAATGAATGTTCTGCTAAGAAAACAAGTGAAGAAGGATTATCCCTGGGATTCATTAACAATGCTGTAGGCACCATACAATATCTACACAATGTAAACATGTTAGTGCGACGTGCAGCAACGCTAATCAAATATGCATACTTCTCATCACACCTACACATTTGCAAGCACAGTGTATGCGGCCATAAAAGGGAATTGTAAGCACAAGCACATGTAAACAAAACGGCTCACGTATAGGCAATACATATGAGCACACTCTGTAGCCCAGACATTTAAAGTGTGAGTACAGGGAAAGAATACAGAATGAGAAGTGAAACAGAGATACACTAAATTGTGTTATAGTGAATGATTAGTGTTGAAGGGGAAATATTTAAAGTATACTTATATCCCAGAAGCAAATGTGACGTAAGTGTTTAAGAATAATTTCTGACATAAATCCTACAATATTGGTGCAATGATAATTAATGTCAATGACACTCCTGCAGTTATACCCATAAATAAAAATGGACATGCTAATAAAGGATGTGATAGAGACATAAAGCTGCAGTGTAAAAAAGGGGAGTGAAAATATGATATACGTTAATTAAATGTTGATGTGAGATAACATTTAGCAAAGACTGAAGATACTATATGGAATGAATGCAAAGAATACAGTTATTGCATGATGGACTATACAGGGAAGTTATCTATGCAAGCCAACACCACCACTGTAGTCTCCACCTCAAAATGCACACACACAAAAATGAATCTTACAGCTGTAATGTCAGGTAATTTAGAAATGGACATTTTTGCAAAGAAATGACAGTGACACCAATAGGAAAAGAGTTCATCACCTACAAGCATGTAACAGACAAGCAAGTAGCGTGCAGTTATTTAAATGCTATATGCTAATCTAATAGCAAACAGCATACTTAAGTGACAAATGATAAACCAGAGCAGATATGATATCATGAGTCTGGTTTTGCCATTGCTGATTCGCAAACATCTCCAACATTGTAATACTGGGTATGTTCACATGGAATTACAAGGAACAGTAACATAACAGCAATACAACAGTGGCAACACAATAGAAAGTGTAATAGATGACCAATCACAGTGTTTGATGGTCTGGTATCATGCCATACAGCAAGAAATGTTTATGGAATCACTTCACTCATCTTTCGTTAAGCTGTATAGTGTGACAAAAACAATTACAGTAGTAAAACCATGTCTGGATAAAGACATGCAATACAGAGCATAATTATCTTGTGAATAAGTAATGCATGTGAGCAATGAATGATGTAAGAAACATTTGCATCATGTCATTTTCGAACACATGCTAGAACAAATATCAGAGAGGTGCATAGCAATCATGGTTGTCACAGAAATATGTGTATTGATTATGTCATGAAGAGCACCCTTGAAGGGTTTACAGCACTTTCAAATGGCCTGGAAAAGGTGATCCTCTGAATGTGCCATAAATATTGGCTGTGTGTAAGCCACTGTTGTGTGACAGATATATGTTACCAGATTCAAACCCCTGCATGTTATATAAGGATCTCTCCAGACTTCTGTATTGACTGCATTTGCCACATCATATTGCAATGGAGGCTGTCACAAATAACTGAAATGAATATGTGCATTAAAACAAGAGGTATGAATATAATATAAACAACTGAATTTATTCACAATGGTGGAAAGGAGCTACACATGTTACTATCCACACAATAGTGAGCATTACAATATGACTGCTTCTTTGACAAGGAAGTTGTTTCCATCATATAGGACACACACACTGTCTCAAAATCGAACCACAGTCTATTTGTGTAGTTATGCTATACAAGCCAGGTTTCAGTTCATGTGCCACAGGATCCTCACAGAATGACATGCTTTGAATAAGCATTTCACTGCCGTGCAATCATAACAGGTGATGATATATCATTGTCCAAACATAAAAATGGATAAGAGTAACTAGTTACATAGTGTTTATGCAACATCACTACATTCAAATAATGTTGCTCTTTTCAAGAATTGAAAATCAAGCCATGTTAATTGACTGATGACATACTGATGAACCACCAATGCCATAGCTGAAGTCTTAACACTAGCATGACAATACAACTATGCTAATTTGTTACATCAGATGTATGTGTGGTAAACAACCTCTGAGATGAAAGGGATGATGAAGGCCTCTCACACTATAAATGAACACATTATAACTATGGTCGATGCCATCATACCTCTCAACTGTATGGATTTTCACTGGCAGAAGTTATCCTGAAGGAAGAGTATGCCAAGAGTGTTTTGGAGATGAAAAGAGTGTCGGATAGAGTGATGTTTATGAAGCTGGAAATTGATGGTGTAATGATGAATGTTGTTAGTGCATATGCGCCGCAAGTTGGGTGCGTGATGGATGAAAAAGAAAAATGTTGGAGTGAGTTGGATGAAGTGGTGATGACTGTACCCATGGGTGAGAGAGTGGTGATTGGAGCAGATTTCAATGGGCATGTTGGTGAAGGAAACAGAGGGGATGAGAAAGTGATGGGTAGGTATGGTGTTAAGGAGAGGAATGCAGAAGGTCAGATGGTAATGGATTTTGCGAAAAGGATGGACATGGCTGTGGTGAATACGTATTTTAACAAGAGGGAGGAGCATAGGGTGACATACAAGAGTGGATGCACACAGGTGGATTATATCCTATGAAGGAGGGTCATTTTGAAGGAGAATGGAGACTGCAAAGTGGTGACAGGGGAAAGTGTAGTTAGGCAGCATAGAGTGGTGGTTTGTAGGATGACATTGGTGGTCAAGAAGAGGAGGAGGAGTGTGAGGGCAGCACCAAGGATAAAATGATGGAAACTGAAAAAGGGTGATTGTGAGGTGGAGTTCAGAGAAGAGTTAAGACAGGCACTGGGTGGCATTGAAGAGTTACCAAATAGCATGGGAAACTACAACAGAGCTAGTAAGGAAGATGGCTAGAAAGGTGCTTGGTGTGACATCTGGACAGAGGAAGGAGGACAAAGAGATCTGGTGGTGGAATGAGGAAGTACAGGAGAGTATACAGAGAAAGAGGTTAGTAAAGAAGAAGTGGAATTGTCAGAGAAATGAAGGAAGTAGACAGGAGTATAAGGAGGTGAGGTGCATGGCAAAGAGAGAGGTGGTGAAAGCTAAGGATAAGGCGTATGGAGAGTTGTATGAAACGTTGGCACTAAGGAGGGAGAAAAGGACCTGTACTGATTGGCTAGACAGAGGGACTGAGCTATGAAAGATTCACAGCAGATAAAGGTGATAAAGGATAATGCGGGAAACATACTCACAAGAGAGGAGAGTGTGTTGAGCATATGGAAGGAGTGCTTTGAGGGGCTGATGAATGAAGAGAATGAGAGAGAGAGAAGGTTGGATGATGTGGAGATCAGGAAGTGAAATGGATTAGCAAGGAGGAAGTAAGGATAGCTATGAAAAGGATGAAGAATGGAAAGGCTGTTGGTCCAGATAACATACCCGTGGAAGCATGGAGGTGTTTAGGAGAAATAGCAGTGGAGTTTTTAACCAGATTGTTTAATGAAATCTTGGAAAGTGAGAGGATGCCTGAGGAGTGGAGGAAAAGTGTTTTGGTACCGATTTTTAAGAATAAGGGTGATGTACAGAGCTGTAGTAACTACAGAGGGATAAAACTGATCAGTGACAGCATGAAGCTATGGGAAAGAGTAGTGGAAGCTAGGTTAAGAAGGGAGGTGATGATTAGTGATCAGCAGTATGGTTTAGTGCCAGGAAAGAGCACTACAGATGTGATGTTTGCTCTGAGAATGTTAATGGAGAAGTACAGAGAAGGTCAGAAGGAGTTGCATTGTGTCTTTGTGGACTTAGAAAAAGCATATGACAGTGTGCCTAGACAGGAGTTGTGGTAGTGTATGAGCAAGTCGGGAGTGTCAGAGAAGTATGGAAGAGTGTTACAGGACATGTGCGGGGGTAGTGTGACAATGGTGAGGTCTGCAGTGGGAGTGACAGATGCATTTAAGGTGGAGGTGGGGTTACATCAAGGATCAGCTCTGAGCCCTTTCTTATTTGCAGTGGTGAAGGACAGGTTGACAGACGAGATCAGACAGGAGGCCATGTGGACTATGATGTTTGCAGATGACATTGTGATCTGTAGTGAGAGTAAATAATAGGTTGAGGAGACCCCGGAGAGGTGGAGATATGCTCTAGAGAGGAGAAGAATGAAGGTCAGCAAGACTAAGACAGAACAAATGTGTTTGAATGAGAGGGAGGATACAGGAATGATGAGGATGCAGGGAGTAGAGTTGGTGAAGGTGGATGAGTTTAAATACTTGTGATCAACAGTTCAGACTAATGGCGAGTGTGGAAGAGAGGTGAAGAAGAGAGTACAGGCAGGGTGGAGAGGGTGGTGAAGAGTTTCAGGAGTTATTTGTGGCAGACGAGTACTAGTAAGAGTGAAAGGGATGGTCTTCAAGAGGGTAGTGAGACCATATGTTATATGGGTTGGAGACAGTGACATTTACAAAAAAGGAGGAGTCAGAGCTGGATGTGGTAGAGTTAAAGATGTCAAGATTTGCACTGGGTGTGACGAGGGTGGACAGGATTAGAAATAAGTATATTAGAGGGTCAGCCTATGTTGGACAGTTTAGAGACAAAGCCAGAGAGGCGAGATTACATTGGTTTGGACATGTGTTGAGGAATGCTGGGTATATTGGGGAAATGATGCTAAAATGGAGCTGCCAGGTAATAGGAAAAGATAAAGGCCTAAGATAAGGTTTATGGATGTGGTGAGAGAGGACATACAGGTAGTTAGTGTGAGAGAGCAAGATGCAAGGACAGGAAGAAATGGAAACAAATGATCCACTGTGGCGATCCCTAATAGGAACATCTGAAAAAAAAGAAGTTCTCTGTTTCTCATAAAATTGAGGTGTTCTGTCAAATCACTGGCAAATCATTGAGGGTTGAAGTCAGGAAATAATGACAAACATTTGAGTTTCAGACTTCATATCCTTCAGAAAATTCATGCTAATGCAAAGCCTGTTATTCTATCAACTTTGTAAGTTTATAAGAACAATATTTAAAAAGTGTCCCTGTTTTGGTCCTTTTTCCAGATTGCTTGCTCTAAGAGTTAAGAGGTATGGATGCCATCCATGAATTACCATAAAAAAACTAACAATACTAACATGCACTGAATGTGGATGTTGAACACACAAGGATTTGACAACAGAAAATACATGACATTTTATAGGATGTATGTGCCATGGAAGAAGTGGCACTACAATTGTGAGATATGTCGGTATGTGAAGGTATTACATCATGTTATTGTTGCAAGGGATATGTGTGTCTGTAATTGCTGTAGTACAGCAACAATAGGCAGCATGTCATCTCATTCCTTTGTGTCAGAGGATAACACTTCCTGCATATATGTAAGGAAAATGTAATCACATGTTATTACAACTCGGAACAAATGCATTGTTATGTGACAAATTGTCATAGCGTTTGGTAAGAGAGATCAGCATCTATATGTGTACATTGTAAGTGTGCTTGATAACAATGCTAGCAACATGTACAGTCACAATAAGACTGACACAAGATAGTTTGAACAGTAATGGCTGGATATGAACTTACTACCTAAGATCACAAGATAAACATTAGTGCCTAAATTGCACAGCATGTTGAGGTACAGCTGAAACAATGCAGTCAAATGAATGACATCACCACTGTGTATTAGCTGGATGTTTATGCTAAATATTATTCAAAGTACACAATAACACTGTAAAGCTACACATTATATATGTATTTGAAGACTAGTATACACAGTATGAGGGTGAAAGACACACTCACAGCTGGCCTCAAACATCCTGCATATGTATTTATACAATGTATGAAGCATAGTATCAAAGTAATGCAACACAGGAGAATTTGCACTTCACTTGTGACATACTGCAAATATGTTAGCATTATGTGATCATTGTGTGGCCTAAAAACTAATTTCCCTGTAGAAGCTTGGATTTGCTTAGTGTCACAAAGTGTCACTGTAAATCCATTTCATAATTAGAATTATACATAGATGTGGTTATGTCATGGCCAGTGGTATATGACAGTAATCACAGTCATGTTATTGAAGCAGTGATAGAATCAAACCAGCTACCTATCTACTTACACTATCTACACAGCACTTTATGAGCAGATAGCTCCACAGGAGAATAGTGAGTACAACTGAGACATACATTTATGAAGGGATGACATCAGCAGTGTATTGCCAAGGAAATGTATATGGTAATACAAAAACACATCCAACACAAGACTAAAATGAACAATGTAAGATACTGCACTAAATAAAACATTGGCTTAAATCTTGGATCTTTATTGAACACGAATTTAGCACTTTCATTCTGTCTTTACAAAAGACTTCATCAGAGTTAATTTACAGGAGATTACATCACAATTTAATAAATTCTATCAATCATATCAGTTGCCACTGAATAATTAATCAATTCATGACATGAATTTTAAAAGTTTTAGAAACCTTTAAAGAACACCTTGAATTCAACATTCAATACATAAATTATAAATTACATAATTGTTTACTTAAAAAACTTATTTTATAATAATAATCTACTACTCAAATCAATTTTGTTGGGGCTATCTTTTAAGATACTATTGGCAGAAATATTTTCATTTAAGCCAGTGTTTGTACAAGCATTTAAATGCAATTGCCATATAACCTGTTTTATTTCCAATGCATTATCAAAGTTCCCCTTCATTCATCTACTACTATCTTGTTGATAACAAAAGATATAAATATCTTAAACTTCTCACATTTTTAGAGTGTTTCTGCAAAGCATTTCTTTCTTTCCCCTTTTTATATAATTCAAATGCCCACTTCCTATTAGTTTTCTCCACATAAAATGCTGAACAAAATAAACAAGTGGCTAAGTAAACAAACCTAATGATGTTACAATTACATAACCCTGGGCATCAAGTGGTCCTCAGATGCGCTTCCACACAAGTGTAGGGTCCATCACTGACATACTTGCAATACTTATAGTTCCCACTTTTACTCATTTTTGATCTCAAATATTTTTGTCTATTATTTTGTCCTTTTTCCAGACATTTTTTTAATATTTGTCCTCTACATTAAGCAATGGAGGTTTTATCCCCAACATCTCTTTATCTCCCTAGTAAAAATTTAATTCCATACATCCCTAATAATCTCACATATTCCATGTGCTTTATGATTGTAAGGTATCACCATTGCCCAAATCTTATTTAAATTCCATTCCTCATTTCTAACATTTAATGAGAGAAACTCAGGGGAAGTCTTACTTCCTAATAATGGTGCAAATATATTTGTTTGATGCCTTTATTATCTCTTTTTTAACCTTATGAGTTAGGTTTTTGGGTAACTCTTGTCTATGAATTTTTTTTCTAAAATACTTGATTCTGTAAAGAAAATATCATCCTCTGTAACCAAATGTGAAAGCCTCACCATTTGTCCCTTCACAATATTTATCTTTTGAAATAATGGGTGACAGCTTTTGAAATGTAAAAATGAATTAGAGTATGTTTATTTGCAATGAATAGTTGATGTGCATTTTTTCAGTTCTCTGTGTTTGTAATGGTGACATCTAGATAATTTATCATAACTATACTCATAAGTTAATTTAAAAAAGTCATAATATTTAAAAAAATCAATAAAATGTTCAAAGCTTCTAACTCCTCTTTCCATAAAAACATGATGTCATCCAAAAATCAAAAATATTTTAATACATAACTAAACCCGGGAGACTTAAATACATACTGCATTTCCCATTCTACCAAAAGTAAGTTTGCATAAATGGGAGCACATTTGGCTTCTATAGCTACTCCAGATACCTGGCAAAAATGCACCCCTTCAAAATACAAACAGATATTAATCAAAACCATATCCATAAACTCAGTTAAAGTTAAAATCTTTGTCTTACTAAGATTTTCTTCCTTACTCAAAATATTCAAAAAATAACTCAATCTGCAATTGTGAGGAATAATCATAAACAAGTTGATCACATCTACAGTAACAAATAAAATATTCTCATCAAATGATATGCAGTTAAATTCTCTCAATAAGTGCTAAGAGTCATGCACTATATAATGTTTTCTTCTTAATAATAATTTACATTTAATATCAATATATGATGCTAAAAATTCCATTTTGGATTTTCCAGCTGCCACTGTAGGTCTTAAAGGAGGATGCTCATGAGTTTTATGTATTTTTAGTAGACCAAAAAAAGCTGGTATACTTGTTTTTTCCACCTGAACATAATTAAATAAGTCATCCTAAATCACACCCTGGCAGACCATATCCAATAATTAATCATTGGATGCTCAGGATTATGTAATTGTAACACCAATATGGGTGTTTACTTCATTACTTGTTTATCTTGTTTGGCATTTTATGTGGGGAAAACTAATAGGAAATTAAAAGACAGGCTCTAGGAACATTTGAATGCTATAAAATGAGGGAGGTATGAGAACAGTTAAATGTATTATTCTCATGGGACGTAGATCCAGCACCAAATGTTGCACACAGTCTTACACACATGCTAACACAGACACAAGTCTTCCATGTTGGGCATTGGAACTCCTACCTATCTATTTATACAATCTAGAGAGCACTGTATTAGTTGCAAGTGCCACAAGGGGATGTCTGACTCTTAAGAGTAAAGATTGCACTTTGGTTAGGATGACCTCATCAGTGTGTGTCATAGTGGATGTTTCTGTAAACAGAACAGTTAAATGCATTCTTAAAGTGTTACACACAGTATCTCACTCACACACTCAGACAAGTCTTTCATGTTGGCCATTGACCTTCCTACTTATGTAGTTACACCATCTAGAGAGCATGGGCTTAGTTGCAAGTGCTACAGGAGAAGAATGACATTACCAATGTTAAACAGGAAATTTGAATATTTGTAAAATCCAGTGTTTAGAACAGATGGTACTATGCATCAAAGATTGTGCAACAAATGTGCATGTGTTTATAAGACAATGTAACATCACTGTGATTGTCATATGTAATGACAAAATTCTGTACAGAACTGTACGTGCTGTCCTTAATGCATATTGTGTTATTGTGAGGGACATTGACATGCTCCACATTATGGGATGATATACATATTGAGTGTTGTACACCAACAGATTATCATCAAACTTTGCTTGGACTTCATGTCAGGATAATTGCACATTTTTATTGTCTAATACTTACACTATAAGCATTAGCAAGGCAAACATGTAAGTCTTACACAGGGCAGTGCACTGCAGAATGACAGTGATGGATTCTGTGAGAATAGTTTAACCAAGCTTTGTAACATGGTGTGAGTAAAAACACTGTAGAGCAGACATACTTTAAAAGAATGAATTAAGTGAGTCAACATCATTCTGAATTTATATCACCTATAGAAAAAAAGTAATGCAGACATACAAACATTGAACTACATAAAACTATAATTATTTGATTTTTCTCTATTTTTATTGTACTCTTTGAGCCCAGTGCCACTAAGCTGAATTGCACATGACAAAGTTTTAGCACATGTGCAATCATATTTTGAGGTGTTGAATGTAGAATGAGAATTAGCATGAATCTATGTTGCTCTGTGCTCACTTCTGTGAAAGATCTGTACAACACAGGATTCATAGTCTGTAGCAGACACATTAATGTAACAGCAGGATAATTATGTGTAAGTAAAGGTTTAGGCAACATTTACATCCACAGGAGTCAAACAAAACATCACAAAATGTTTGTTCATCCATATGTTTTTTAACATTTACACCATGCCAAGAAAAACATTTATACCTGAGTATTATCTTAGTACACCACATAGAAAGTCATAATTGTGATAGTTACTGTTTGACAGCAGATATCAGTAAACATGAATGTATGTATTCATCTCCATTAACCGAACACCATAATCTATACATCCAACTCTTCTTCTTATTCAAAAGTACATTAAACTGATGACATATAGCTAAGCACAGTGGTGCAAAGTGTGGCAAAGTAATATGGATGAGGGCAATCAAATCCCAAGCTATTGCCATAAGTTGTGTAGTTTTCATTTAGTCTTGGTTGCATTGTTGCCTTGGACTAGACATCGTGCAAATGTAGAGGTAGAAGATTAATGATACAGAAAGGAGAAGGGTGAGATGAAGGCAGGGACACAGTAGTTTATGACAATATGTAGACAACAGGTATACATAAGTTAATGTACCCAAAACAGTCAGCAACACTTAGCTAATGGTTGGATTAGTACCCTTGAAATTATTCAAAATGCTTTCTAAACATGTGATCATTAGCTCATTATGCCACAAAGGAATTACTATGTTACAGCATTAAAATAACACAGTTGAAGCACAGTGACAACTTAATGAAGCAGAAAATCTGAACAGAGAGATATAAAGACAAATGCAGACAGGAACAGCAACAGTATGTTATATGGGACATGAAGGAACATCTGAATGTTGTATTAGTCTTATCTATTAAATCATCATTAATTTGTCATGCCCTGTACAATAAAGTGCTTGCTATAGGTACACATAAGGGGTAGGAGAGTGTAATATGGCAACAACCCATGGCTGGGTGTGGGCAATGCTGGATTTACCCATGGCTGGCATGGTTTGGTCACAAAGCCGAAGCCCGAGTGACCAAACAAAGCCAATGGTCGGTAAATTCAGCATTATCTACACCCAGCCTTGGATTATTGCTATTATACAACGGTGTTAGTTTTGTGTTGCGTTGTGTTTATGTTGTTGTTATTTAGGTTACTGTTCGTTCTATTTTGTATTCTTCCACTTTTTATGAGAGAAAATAGTCCCAGAGTTTTACTTTAAGTTTATTATTTATTTATTTATTTTTAATTTACTTTGATATTGCTTGGTAAAATGCATTGGTTGTTGTGGTTATTTTAAGTGTTTATTGGGGCTGTAGCAGTTTTTCTCTGTGTTAAGTATAAAGTTTGTGTGCATGCACATAGTGGAAAGGGGAGGGTGGTTACTACCGCCGTCTCTGTAGTCATGCCTTTTCTAATAGTTGCACACTTAAGTTAGATGCACACTGCTATTTAATATAAGTTTTGGTATTTATACTTTCCTGCAGATGCAGAGTGTATTTACAGTGCTTAAGCAGGAAAAGTAGTTTAGTATACCTTCACTCAATTGCAATGGCTCACATAGTGCTCATAACTGTCAACTGTCCAGATTTTTGCAGAATGTCCAGATTTTTTCCTCATATTTTTGGTCTTGTCTTCATAAGATTTGTGTTTTTTATTTTATTTACCAGGAAAGTCCGACTTGGAACAAAACAAATTTTCAGTGGAGGCCCAGGGAGAAATGTTCTAGATGCATGTCTTTGTAACATGGGAGGAAACCGGAACACCCAGAGAAAACCCACACAAATGCAGGGAGGACATGCAGACTACACACAGAAGGCACCCCAGCCGAGAATCAAACCAGAGAATCTCTTGCTATGAGGTGACAATGCTATTACTGGACCACTGCGCCATCCAACAAGTGAGAAGTCCCTGTGTAATGTAATGTAAAAATCACTAAATAATAACATGCATTTCAGTTTCAGACTTCATATTGTTTAGGAAATACATGCTAACACAGGTACTGTTATTCTAGCATGTTGTTAAGTTTATAAGAGCAATATTTAAAATGTATCTATATTTTTGGGCATTTGTCCATCAGTTATGGCAGGCTTTGTAAAGATTTCTTGCACTTAGAGGTTGAGAGGTATGGCAGTATTTTATTGCTGTTTCGTGGTGTTCATGATTTTGCTAAGTTTTAATATGTTGCATATGCCAACAGAAAAGTTCTGCCGCTCAATGATACTTTAGCAGCCGGACTTTTTCCTGTTGGTATATGCTGGATTTACAACAGACATTCTGGCTTTATTGGCCACGCAGTATGCTCATTTTTCAGAACTTATGATGTTACATTGTATAAAAAACATGAATACCTAACCAGGATAAGTTTGACTTAATAAGTCTCCCATTTGGAGCTGTAATGTTTGTAAATGATGTCTTGTTACAATATTCCAATGTTATGTTAAGGGAATGCTTTATATGGAGAGAAGTAAAGACATTTCCAGTTAAATATATGATAGGAATATGAAATATCATGAAGTAATAAATTGACATACAGCTGTAATCAAACCAATGACAGCATGTTAAAAACATCAGGTTGCAAACAGGGTATTTATCTCAACACACCATATAGAAACTCCTGCTTTAATACACCTAGCAACCTAAGGACTGTTACATAAAGTGTTCCACAGTACTGCCTTTAGCCTGCGTTTACTCTGTATTCCCATAGTGCAGCAGATTTAAGCACATTTGCGTGAATGTAAATGGACAACTGCAGATTAAACGGCAATCTTCACATTTTACAATATGAAGTTAAACAGTATTCAGTGTTACTCAGCATTGCTGTGTTATGCCAAACTCTGCACAGATGTGGAGGACATAAATTGAAGGGTTTTCCATAGGCTATTTTTGGTCATTTATGTGAATATATTTTTTTGACCAGATTAAACATGTGAAAAGGGGGTTGATAGGACAGTGGTGAAAATGGGGTTGGCAAGCAGAGGGTAACACACAGGGGAAAGAATACAGGAATTTGCAGGAATGTCATGGGAGAGCACTGTAGCTATCCACTTCTTCACAACTTGAATGTATAACTGTACACACAATTTTATGACTTTACAAAGTCAACACACCATTGATGTGTGACAAATACATAGTAATGTTGCATGGCGAACTGGACCAAGCCAGTTGTGTTAAGATGACACAAAGGTGAAGCGGAGAGCTATGGATGGGGCATAATTTGTTTAATTTTTTTAAAATATGGGATAGGAACCCATTTATTTATATTTTTTTGAGGGAGAGAGAGGAGTTGCTTAGGAATGGCACGGTCAGGTAAGTAGGGTAGGGTAGGAAGCATGAGCAGACATACATGACGTACAAGACAGAGAGGGATGGTGTTGGAGACAAAAGGTTGTGGGACACCATGACTGGGGATAGGTAATGGACATTGGAGGTGCACCCACATCCAGCTTGAGAACTGTAAATATCTAGTCCTCACCCTCAGAACTGTCATCATTGCCTCCTGCAGTAGCTCCCTGGGTCAGTGCCGGACATGGCATTGTCTTTGCAATTCGATGCAGGAACTTTTCAACCCTGCCGATACATGTAGCAAGGTCCCTCTCCATTATATCCTCCACCAGCCCTGTCAGCTCCTGCTGAGTGACAAAATATCACCTGCACTACTACAGCTCCTGGAGGATACCACTGCAGCAGCAGCTGGGGGTAGAGCTACCTGATACACTTGGAGCAGGTAGGGCAGGAGTTGTGGAGGCAACCCTGACAGGTTGTGACCCTGAAATGTTGTGTGTTTGTGCTGCCATCTGTGGAGGTAGGGCAGGCTGTGCCACATTGGTTGGTGTATCTCTCTGTGTTGTTGACTATTAATTTTTCAGCAGCAAATTAAACAAACAGCAGATTTTTAGTAAATTATAACCTCCACAAAATAAAAAAGATAACTAAAGGGTGGGGTGAGACAAACAAAAGAGATATTTAGATACAATGAATGTCACAGCATTATATTTTTTCAATAAATTTGCTTTGGCAATACATAAACAGTTATGATAATTGACTATTGTATACCTTTGCCACAACCATATATTATTGAAATGCATTCATATGTCAATGCTATGGTATAAGAAACCTCAGCCTTTGTTTCCCTGTGATGTGTAAGAAAATACATATTCTAATTTAATGATTGCAAGTACCATAACTGAATTCTTCCCAACATATTGCTCTTAATAATTTAGAAATGCTTATAAACAATAAGTAATTGCTGCTTCTGGTTACTGAACCCACATACAGTTAAGCTGGTGTTCTCATTGCCTAATGCAAGCAGCAGGAATTATTGGGGAAGGCATGCATGCTTGAGATGAAGCTTGAGGTATGCCTGCACAAGTTGCTAGTGGTTGAGGGAATGAAAATAACACCAAGAACTGTATAACACCTGAGTCATACTTCCTTTGTGCCTCTCTGAGGTGAGTTAATGTCTCCTGGTGCACCTCACAGTTTGCAGCTATCTCCTCTGCAGCTGTACAGTACAAAAAGAAAAAAATATTCATGAAAGCATAATGAGTCCCTGCGCTGACTAGCTAGATCATTAATGCTATATAATATACAGGTTATGGGCCAATATACTTTCACAATTGTTGGGTGTTCCCAGTCCAAAATTAAACCTCCCATTGACTTAGGAGGTCCTTCTTTCTTAAGATTACTATAGTGATGAGAACATTGTTCCCCAATGTGTGGAAAGCCTGTTGCATTGGTGACAGCATTGGCTAAGCTATTCCAGTCCTCAGCCTTATAGTGACACCTGGTATTATCCCCCTGCAGCAGCCTACAGCTGTAGCACTTCATGAGGAGTGACACAGATATCTTGGACTCCTCAACACCGCACCTTTGTGCTATAAATTAAGCACCATTCTTTCCCTTGCCAACCACGTCTGCAAAAGTCAAGCTAAGAAAATATTTCATTTGTGAAACTGAAAGCAGATAGACTCCTTGGCAGACACATTGCCACTACTCACATCACATAGCAGTAAAGGTGGAAAACACAGCATTGAACTTTGCCACGAGTGATGCTCAGCCCATTAACACAGGCTCCAATGTTAAACAAGGAATGCAGCAGAGAGTGAAAGAGTGACTTTCCTTGATTTTTAAGATTTTTTTCTGGCTTTTGCTTAAATTACTGCATCTCGACTGCATTTTGCCTAAAAAACAGCTCTGCATATTGTTTTTTTACTGTACCTGTGTTGATTCTAAACTGTTTGCACTTTAAAAAGTTATTTTTGTTTAATTTAACTGTTAGGCTAACACACTCAAGTGCGCTAGCCGTTTTATAGCATTTACTGTTTGCTACTGTATCTTTTTCTTCTGTCTCTGTAAAAAAAAAAAAAAAAAAAAAAATATCCTTGTTTTCCTGCTTTTCTGAACTAGAATAGTCCAGTCTTCAGATTTTGCTGATCTCTGATCTCTTAGTTCCTGTGCTATCCATATCCTTATTTGGATAATAGGAAGCTTCTTTGTTCACCAGTGGGAGTGGGGAGCACTGGGCAGCCTATTTGTCTCTAGAGGAGTGGTTCCAGCTCAGCAACTTGTAGTTTATTGGTCATTTTGGGTCAATTCCTGGCTCTTTTCAACCCCCTGCTATAAAGCCCGTTTTTGCGCACTTTTGCACGCTTTTGCGCGAAGTTGCTCAAAGAGCAGCATTGGGCAGCGCCGGTTAATCAAGTTTAAACTATTTCTGGCTCTGTAAAGTCTGCTCTTCAATTTTTCCCTTAGAACTGCTCTACTTGCAATCTAAACAGCCTATACTCTATCTGAAAAGCTCAGCACTTGCTCCTAAAGCATTTTTTATACAGGTAAAGCACTCTTAAAACAAAAGAAAGTACTTCATTCACCTAAATTCCCTTGAGTACTCATTTCCCTATAGGTCCTTTCTGACTCAGTTACACAGCAATCTTTTTCACTATTTCTAGCATGTCGAAGGTTCAGTTGCTGACGTCCTCTCCTGTTCAGCTGGTGAATCTGGGAATCTTGAGGCAATGTTACAATTGCCTCATGTACACAGACAACCCTCTCCTCCTCCCAACAAATACAAATATATGTGAGAGATGCAACTATATAGCCAAACTGGAGGCTGAGCTCTCTCAACTCAGTACTGGCAAGACCAGTCAGGAGGAGAAGGTAACCATGCACACCACAAACCCAGTCTCACATAGAACTATCACAACTGCAAACCAAACACATAAACACACAAAAACATACTTGGAGGTGCTGATTAAAAATCTACCAAAACAACAGAGGCCTCCAAAGCAGACACCCAAGCAACCGCCACCTCAAGACATAGCACATGCAACACATAGTTCACAAAGTCAGTGTGCTAAACAGTCACAGCCCTTAAGGCCAGACAACATGCCAGACACACTTGTAATAGGTGACTCCATAGTCAGACACACTGACGTCCCGCCCACCAGACTGAACAAGGAAAAGGTCACAGTAAGCTGCCTGTCGGGAGCTAGAATCCGCCACATAACACAAGCACTCAGGTCACTCCACAGCAAGTACAAATATGACTCAGTCATTGTACATGCCGGTGTGAACGACCTGAGACGTACCTCCCTGGACTACATGAAAAGAGACATAGAGGAGCTCTCTGATTATGTAGCCCAGGCCGGTATGACCCTGACCCTGAGCAGCATCTTACCCTCACCAAGAATGATGCCTCAGTACAAAGACAAAATGATCAGTTTTAACAACTGGCTTAATTACTGGTGTCATTCTAAGGGGACCCAATGTCTGTCTGCTTGGGATGACATGCTCGACAAGCCATGCTGCTTCGCAAGGGATGGCTTGCACCTGTCACCCCTGGGCTTCCGGATATTGGCCAAGGCTCTTGCCACCCCCATAGTGCTTTTTTTAGGCAAGGCTCAAATGACAAACCTACCTCCCTAGAAAACACAAGTGGAAAAAAACTAAGGGTAATGCTGCTCAATGCCAGAAGTCTAAACCTCAAGATGCACGCTCTCAAAGCCCTCCTCAGTATGGAAAACATCGATGTCTGTGCAGTGACTGAAACCTGGTTCAAGGCTCCTGATAGCACCCCAGCACTATCAGGTTTTACCTCATATCATGCTTTCTGGCCCCAAAACTTGGACCGAACCACAAAAGGAGGGGGAGTATCCATATTCATCAAAGATACCCACACCTCCAGGTTAGTGGCAATGCACGAAGCATCAGAGACCATCCAGGTGCAACTAACCATAGGCAAAACTGCCTTACAGTTTGTAGCATGCTACAGACCACCCTCTCAAACTCAGGAACCCCACACAGCCTTCCTGAAGACACTGGAGAGTATGAATGTCTCTCCAAATACCACCATATTGGGAGACTTCAACTACCCAAACATAGACTGGAAACATTACTCAAGCCCCAACACCCTAGCCCAAAGGTTCCTAGAATTCATAAACTCAAATGCAATGGAACAACTAGTCACTATTCCCACAAGAGGAGACAATATACTTGACCTGATCATCACAAACATGGGGACAAAATGCTCCACACCGGAAGTACATCCCTCATTGGTAAGATCAGACCATAAATTAATCTCACTGGAAATCCACATCCCGCCCCCACCCCCTGCACAAAAGACCACAGTGAAGAACTTCTCAAAAGCCAACTTCACACTTCTTAAGACTGAAGTGGTATCCTTCAAGGCCTCTGGCCAGAGGAAACCACAACCCACACTGCTGAATCCTTTACAAATGCCTTCTATGGGCACCTTCAAGAATGCATGGATTATGCAATCCCAAATAAAACCAAGACCCATTCCCCCAAAGGCAGGCGCCCGGTCTGGTGGACCCCAGCCATAAACAAACTTTACAACAGGCATGCCCCCTAACTATATATGCTAACACCAGGATCACACTACAGTGGGGAAAGGGCATATATCTTTGACTTGCCTTAGAGTACTACTTGTCAGTGAAATGAGTTTTCGGTGAAATGAACTTTCAGTGAAATTAACTTTAGGTGATTTGGTCTCAGTGAAATGGGTGTCATTGAAATGGTCTTTCAGTGAAATTACATGAATCCGGTTAATGACATATAATGTGAAAGTGGACAGACTAATAATCATATGTTGTCAGTGATAGTGACTACAAATGTTTTTTTAAACAACAAATGATATCACATGTGATTAAATATGTATTTAGATAACCCTCTGTAAAAGTATCATTTAAGTGGTTTCAAACCATACATCATATGTGATTTATCTTTAAGCTTACCACACTTACACCTCATGTCACAGAGAAAGTTAATTGCCAGGTGTATTTTCTTCCCTGAGTACTATACAAAGTGCTGACAGCTGTGTAATGCTGCCAGGCTGGTTAGTGCTACCTAAGGCAGCCTAAACTAATTTTCTTCACTTTTTTTCATAAGCCATAGAAATTACTTTCATATTTCCAAGTGGCACACAAATCCAGAAGGCAATATTTAACAGTCGCATTCAAAAGGTTATGGGGAATAACAGCTTGAAGACATATGAAATGAATCACAGTGTATATGTAGCAATGATTTCGTTTTGGAACCCCCTTGCCACTTTTTAAATGTCTATGTACCTGAATTCTGTTGAGACTGTTTATTCTGGAGGGGTTCCCAAAAACTGGATGAGGACAATTTGCAAAAGGAAGGCTGAAAAATCTTAGAAATTCCCTGGATCAGCTTGCCACTTTTATTACACTTTTTGATCACCTCTGCAGTAGAGGGACCAAAATGCTAACTCTCTATCTAAGTGAGAATTTAAAATCTCATTTTTTATATCATCTGGGAAGTTCTGAGAATGCAACCAAGCAAACCTCCTTAAAACAGTACCAGTGGTCATAACCCTGGAAGAAGTATCAACAGAGTCATATACAGACACTCTGCACACACAGTGACCTGTGCAATAGAATAAATTATGTTATTTAAAGCAGTTTGTTCTTCAGAAAAACAAACTGTAGATAAAACATTCCTCATATTTAAACAATATGTCAGAAAAAAACTTTTATACCTGAGCCTGACAATTTAAAATTCTGAAAATCAGAGTTACAGAAGTCTATACTTTTTCACATACTTATCAATAATTTTGCCATCCTTATTAGAAAAAGTAGGATTGCAATTAACTAAGGGCTTAGCAAAAGTGCAACCAAGGCTATAGTTACTAGGTCAGGTTTTGGAATAGTGTATAAAAATATGAAAGACTGAGGGACTTTATGCATCCTATCTGCCTTTTTAGATACAGCTAGCTGACTATCAGGAAAATTGCAGGCAGTAAGACACACATCCTCTAAAGCAGACAGGACAGGAGGAATGGGTGTAGGATCTGGAAAATCCTTCTGTAAAAACTCATAGTATTTTCTGAGGGACTGAGAAACCTCAGTTTTCTCCAACTGGAAATGCTGGGACATTCTAGCAAAAGTCTCAGAGGAAAAAGAAACCCACAAGGAAGAACCAGAAACTGAACTGTCCTCTGAGTCTGAATTGGTGGTCTGAGGACAAAACCCTGAAGACAACCCTGCATCTTCCTGTTCTGAATAGTGAATGTCTTCAGGAAAAGAGGCATCCTTCTTTCTTTTACCAGATCGATCTTTAGTTATTCGATGAACTAAACTGTCGATCTTGTAATATAGACCCAAAAAATCGGTGGCCTGAGGTACAACAAATGGCCATAACAGAGTCACCCACCTGCAGCTGAGGGAAATTGCTAGTCTGCTGTGGTGACAAAGACTGTTTCCTTAGCTTTTTCTTTTTGTGGCTGGAAGAAGGACCGACTGTCACACCAACAATCTGTTTCATAGTCAAGCCAAAAATGGTGCATCTTTCCTGGGGGAGACAAGCTGCAAATGCTAATAAATTAATAGCCCACAATAGCCATTTTTTACAGAAAAAAAACATAGTAAAAAGCACTTTCAAACACTACGGCAGCCCCACAGTGGAAAGTTAAACACAATTTATTTACAAAAAATATATTAGCAATTAGTTTACACTACTTTAAAATTGACAGAAAAAAAGAGTGTTCCTTTTAAAAGTATATTAGAGTCTCAGGACAGTCCATTAAAGCACAACACTCCTAGCTCCTAGAGGAAAGTAATACAGTAAACTCTCAATTAACCTGAACTCAAGCAACCAGCACTCCCAAGTAACCGGCAAAAAATATCGAAGAAATATAGTGCAATTTCCATGTGCTACACTTTTTGTTTTCCCCACGCAGAAACATACCTTACATTTTTAGAGTATGAATTTTAAAAAGGAAGATAGGAATAAATTTCAACCCAACCTGAGAACAAGTCAAACCAAATAGCATAAGGTACAGTATTGGTCAGGCCTATTTTTAATAGTGACTCTCAAGCAACCAGAAACTACAGTTATCTGGCATTTGCCAATCCCCGTGGGTGCTGGTTAACTGAGAGTTTACTGTAAACATTAAGAAATAGAAGCAAATGGAAGTTTTTTTCTGCCAGAGAACTTATCTGCACAGCAAAAGAAAGCATAAGCCGACCGTCGATCCTTGAAAGCCTCAGAGGAGTGCACTCTCTGAAGGGCTTTAAACCCAAACTTGTCTTTTAGTCAGCTCACCTCAAGCTGCTTGACAGTTTGGGTGCATGGAAGGAGCCCTGAAGCTTTGGAAACTATCCTGCCGTTATATCCTTGACAGGATATAACCCATTTAGCTAAAGTTACTGCATCAGTGATCAAAATAAGAGCATTCAAACTTACAACACATTCTGAAGCTGAAAAGAACTGTGTGAAATGTGTATCTTCAGAAAAGCCATTTAAGTAAATACAAAAAACATTAGAATTATAGTGTACAAACTATGAATAATAGCAAAAACCTTCATACCATGCATTTTTGTATGCAAATAGGGAGATTGAAATACAAATATTAAAGATCTGGTCTTAAAATAGATTAAGAAGAGAAGCATTCAGAGAACTGCATGTACCTTTCCCTAAAAGATCTGCTGCAAAATAACTAAATGTTATTATTATCAGAAGTTCATGTAAAAAGATCTGAACCAAAGCTAAAACACTTTTTTTATTTGAAAATGAGCAGCTACAGGATGAGAAGTAGTGGTCTGATCAAGCTTACTGTCATTACTGTCAGTATAGATTCCTGCTAGACCGCCAGGGGCACTCCTGTGGCAGACAACTTATAGACAACCATTTTGCTGCATAAAAAACAAGAATAAACATTGTGTGTGTTGACTTAATGAGTTTTTCCCTCTGCACTCCCAGCCACACAACATGTACATACTGACTCTAAGGCTAGACGACCTTGTGGTTAACGGGCATTATCCCAGTGGTTGGGCTACTTTCAGCTTTGTATAAGACCCTTGTTTGTTATGGTGGTACAATAATATAATGCTGAAATGAATGTATGTGTCAATAAGCTTTGTCACTAGGTCTAGCAAAGCTATATTAGTTCAAGTTCTTCTTCAGGCAGTGGCAATCTATTGCATAATAACACTGTCCTTCCTACTAGGTGGGCTTATCAATGGCCTAAGAAGGCTGATTATAAGATAACTGGCTTTGCTGTGAGTGAATCTCTGTTTAATACCACTGTATTTTACTGGGACTGCTGTTGTCCTTTTTAAATCACTATGCACAGACCAGCACTGCCCTCTTAACTCCTCACTGGACCCTCCTACAGACACTGGAATTTTAGGAAAATGTATTCCCACAAGTGTATTTCCTGATCAGTCACAGCAATAACATTCTACTGAATATCCCTATGACAACATCTAAGGTCAATAAGAAGTCTAGAATGTAAATGTTCCCCACCATGAATTGTCCTTTCTATGATGTATAAAACATTCCTAGTAGAAAGTGTTTGGAAAACCTCTGAAATTATCTAGCAGTGAGAAAATGGAATTGTGTAAACAGACCAGGAATGATCCTCCTTTACCAGATTTAGCATGTCATGAACTTCAAGGGTTCATTCTTGTACTATCTGATGATGTTGAGAAGTAGTGTGTTAACTCATAACTTCAGAAAAAATGTATATCTTCTACTCCACCGACCTCTGCAGTCTGGTTATCATCCATCACTCTTCATTTATTTTTGCCAGTCAAAAGCATGAGTTCTCACTCTTTGCATTGTAATATGCTTTCCCTTGTTCCTGCAGTCTGCCATAAATGCCCTGGAGATGAGTAGTGTGGCTTAATCAGATGCCAGCTCCAGCAGGGGTCTCATGTTGCTGTACAGAGCCTGCCGCACCTCCATTAGTGGTTGGTCTACCATTGCTGTTCCTTACTGAGGGAGCACAGGCAGTGCAGGAGATGTAATATAATGCTTCTCCAGCCTCCTCTGCCGCGAAAGGCCAGACAGTCACTCACTGTCATTATTCTTAGCCTCAGTCTCAGAGAAAAATCCACCAATAACTGCCACTCCTTCCCTTCCTTTTCAGACATGCCATGTAGCATCCAAACAACATAACCTTTGGCTAGCAGCACCAGACACAGATATACCCACACCTCTTTCAAATGACATGTGATTAATAAATTGTGTAAAGTGTAAATTGCTATAGATAATGCTAGCTTTTATTGCAAGGTTCGGTTGCGCAGGATTTAATATTCCTTTAGTTTTTCCAGTAAGTGGGTGCATCCAGTCGTGCAGTAGCCATTTACATTGCAGGCCCAGGAAGGAATACTCCATAATGACCATAGACAAAAAGAGAGGCAGTACAATTAGTAAGGCTCAGACTACAAAATACTATATGGTAGAACAACTGCGGCTGCAGAACAGAATAATTACAGGGCAGCGAACAATGTATGGAAGGTTAAGAGCACAAATGAGTAGAGTATGTATTTAAGTAGTTTACACATTTAGTTATGCAGAGTGATAAACAAAAGTAACCCTCTGATTGTTAAAAAGGGATGAGCTAGTGCCAAACAAAAGAGGAAAAGCAGTTCTTGTCTAGCTAGAAAAATGGAAGCACAAATGACTGTTGGAGAGAAGCAGATCACATTTAGAAAAGAGGACAGAAGAGCTAAATCCAATATTTATTTATTTATTTATTTATTTTACATTTGTTGACCAGGATTGACTGACTGAGCTGAAGATCCCTTTTTCAGCAGAAGCCCAGGGATAAAAGCTCCAACATATTATACAATGTTCATTATAAATTAGCATTAAACAGCAATGTTACAGGATTATTACAAGGCATTTAGTAGCAATACAATGTTATACAGTGTCTGTAATCAGGAGTATAGCATAACTATTTCAAGATTTATAAAAAGAAATAGGTCATTAAAATGAGCATAGGTTTTGGGGAAAGTGGTTACAAAAACCCAGTTTTATCATGATGTAGTTGCATGAAGGCAAGACAATTACAATAGAATGTTTCTCTGAGGTGATTTGCTTAATAGATTTTAGAAGACAGTAGAAAGAGTAGTCAAGGAAGGTTAGAGAGAGCTAGTGAGAAGAGTGAGTTAAGGGCAGGAAGTAGATTAAGGTATGAGCAGTAGGGGATGTTTAAGGAGGGAGAGTGCAGTGGCAGGACCAGTGACTTTTAAAGTGCTCTTTGGTGGCTGTCTTAAATTGTTTAGGATGTATAAGAGTCCTGATTTCTAGTGGGAGCCTATTCCAGGCAATGGTGGGGTGATAGCTGACATGTTGCATCCAAATTTAGACTTGGGTTTGTAGATTTGTAGTAGGTCTTGGTTAGAGCTTCGGAGAGGTCTGGAGGGAGAATAATGGGAGATGAGAGGGGATAGTGCTGGGCAGTAGGAAGGCTGGTATAAGACAGAATGGATGATCTGGAGCTGAGAGAGAAGAAGCTGGTGGGGGTAATTCAACACAGTTTAGGTGTTTATCTGTATATCTGTGTAGTGGGTTTGGATCCAAAAGAATTTGCATTATGGTTCTTAATCTGACATGTCATGAACGTCAAAGGTTCATTGTCTATACTGTTTGATTATATTGAGAAGCCAACCAATAATGGATGTGCAGGCTCTGTACAGCGACATGAGACCCCTGGTGGAGTTGGCAGGGGTCTCATGTAAAAAAGGCAGTTATATTCCAGTGGGATTACCATGCTATAAATAAAATGAATAATCATAGCCATACATCTTAAGCCAAGTGGGTGGGGAGTTGTATTTCTATAGTCCTTACACGTTGCTGCACTCTGGACAGCACTGACAGTCTCATGTCTTTCAATGTTTTTTGAAAGATGTTAAAAAAAAAATTAGATATGAAAGAAAACATGTCGAAGTAAATTCACTTCTTATCCCTACAGCATGGCGCCAATGAGAAGAAATAAACATTCTTTGCATAATTTCCTCAGCATATTGTCATAGTGACCATAAAAAACATCAGTGTAGCCTCAGCAAAAGAATGTGGCTATAATAATACTACAGCAATTCACATTCTTTCAGGCACTTCTATGGGCTGCGGATTTTCAGAAGTACTAAGCACTTCTTTTTGCTTTGTTTGTTTCTTTATGTACTCTTTTGTGGTATTTGTGTATAATTTTCTTTCTAAGTACATAAGTAACTGAAGTACACTGCAAATGAAATCCACCATATGTTTCTTCAGTGTGAAATTTTCCCATGAATGAGGCACAGGAAAATTGATGTCATCACATTTTGTCAGGGTAATGACTAACTGACAAATACTTGATTACTTTAATTATATTATACAGTTAAAAAGAATGTTCTGAACACCAGTGTATGTGCTCACTTAATATTATCCAGCATTCAGTCTGACTGGCTATACATGGACATGCTTTCTTTTTCTGTACTAGCTTGTTCCTTTCAAGAATAACATATTTGTCGTGTGTGTGTGTGTGTGTGTGTGTGTGTGTGTGTGTGTGTGTGTGTGTGTGTGTGTGCTTGTGTATGTGTGACATTTCTTGACAATAACTTCTTGACTTAATATTGGAAAAAAAATAAAATATATATATATATCTGAATTCCTACTCACTGCATGGCATCAGTCTGATAAATATTTAGATTTTGCCTATATAATAGAAATCTAGGCCTGTAGAAACACCTCTTTTGAAGAAGTCTGTTGGATAAAGACAAAAAAGTGCTTGACATTGACATAAGATTGCGGAACCAGAATAATGGTTCTAGCAATAATATGCAGAACCAGAGCTCCTCTTCAAATTTTCAGAACGCCAATGTTATTAGAACTTTTCGACAACCGGAGGAGGAACCATCGTGGACGAGGGCAACCGAAGAGATAATTCCTTTTGCCTATGGTGATTATGATGACTGTTGTGGTACTGGACAGAAAGTGTATAAAGAATTCAGAAGGTGATTTCAATGTTTTTAATTACTCCACCACCAGAACTGGAAACACTTTAGCGGACATTTTAGCTAAGGATATGACTTTTGTACCATTTAGGCAATGTGATTTGGGTAGAACTTTATTTGATCTGAAAATTACCAGTAAGTTAAACTTAAATTTATTGTTTAATGAGCAAAGTTTTAATAAAGATGTATTCAAAGTTCCAAGTACTTATAATCTACCATTAAATCCTGTTTTAGATATGTTTGAACAAGTATGTGAAGTTGATATAAGGAATATGTTTTGTGATAATAGGAAAAGAGTAACGAACTTTAGCAACTTTCGTAGTGATGAATGGGAAATGTTAGAGTTTCTGAAGAACAGTGGGGTTCAGGTGATGGAACCCGATAAAGGGGGAGGGCTAGTGTTTATGGATAATGATCAGTATAGTGAACGTATGTCACAAATGCTGAATACTGATAATTATGTATGTGTTTCCCTGAATGAGTTGACCACAGCTTATCAGAGAATTAGAATTTATTTGAATGATTTATTCAAAGAAGCCCAAATTGATATTGATTTATACAATTATTCTACTATGCCAGCCCCCCTCCCAGATACTCATTATATTTGTAATCCCAAAAATCCACATAAATTTACAGAATCCCCCATTACATCCCATTATTAATGGTAGGAATTCCATCACATAAAGTATGTGGATTATTTTTTAAAGAAATTTTTGGAAGACAGACCTTACATATGTAAATATTCTTGGTCCTTTTTGGAAAATATCAATAACTTTGTGTTTGATGATGACTATAATTTTGCAACAGTTGGTGTAAAGGACCTTTACACTCTCATCCCCATGATTTAGGCATTGATTGGATAGGCCTCTTACTTACAAAAAAGGGAGTCAACAATCATGATTTGTCCTTAATTCGTTAATCATTGGATATAATTTTGTCCAATAATTTATTTTTGTTTGAGGGCAAGTATTTCTTGCAAAGAAAGGGTGTTGCTATGGGCTCCCCATGTGGGGCTAGTCTTGCCAATTTGGTTATGGCCTACTGCAAGAGTGAATCTGTGTTTTAAAATAATCCATTTTTGGACTTGGCCCATTATTATACCCGATACTTTGATGATATCTTTATAATTTTTAAAGGTGGATAAGAACTTTTTGCGGATTTCATCCAGTATTGTGATAGCACAACCACATTTTTGGTGTTTACTCATATCTTTCATAGTGACAGAATTACCTAGTTAGATGTAGATTTGTTTAAGGATAGGGAGAACAAATGCTATAAAGCAAGGATTTTCTGGAAGGAGACTTATTCCAACTCCTTCCTGCATTTTTCTAGTGCACATCCAATGTATCAGAAAAAGTTGGTCGTGAAAGGTCAGCTGGTTAGAGCAGCAAGGATGGTTACCAGCAATTTAGATTTTCTTGCAGAGTGTGACCTATTGAAAAACATGTTTCTGAGATAGGGTTACCCTGCCCAATTATTGAATGAGCTTATAACTGAAATACAAGTGAAGAGAATGTCAGGGCACTTTAAATCTATTTTGAACGATAAAAATCCCCCCCCCCCCTAGAAGGAGATGACACAGTAAAGGTAGATAATATTGTTGACAATGATATTAATTTTTATTTAACATTCCTTACACCTTTTAGTATTGATTCCTTCGACATAAAACAAATTTTATTTAAAAATTGGTGTCTAATTACATCCGATGAGTCACTAATGGGTAAAGTTGAAGGGAGACCTAGATTTATTTTTAAAAAGGGTCAGAACCTAAAGAATTTATTGGAATTTAGGAAGTGAAGTTCTGTGAGACAACAAGGGATGTATAAATGTGAGGCATGTCCCTATTGTAAATATATAGACATAGGGAACTCATTTTTGGTCAGAGGACATAAATATAAGTGTAGGGGCAGATACACTTGTAATTGTACAGGTATTATTTATTTAGCCAAATGTCAGTCTTTTCCTTGTTTTTACATAGGAAAGACTGACTGTAAATTAAGGGAATGTCTATACGAACATCTGTATAGCATTAGGAAGGGTAAATTGGAAAATGCCCTAGCAAAACACTCAGTAGGTCATCCAGGACTTTCCTTTTTGTTTAAGGTAATAGACCATGTGGAGTATGATGGAGGGGGGCACTGTCATTGAGATTAGAACAATGGGAGTTTTTTTAGCAGATAAGGTCATATGCCTACAGTCAGCCTGGACTGAATGATGTGTGTAAATAGCTTGCATGCTGAAGTTGAGAAGTTTAGCATGTTAATACATTTTACATATTTACATTTTTAAAAACTGTTATAACTTAGTTTAACTGATTACATGTATTTTGTAGGAAGAGGTGGGTTGTTGAATGGGGAATTAGTGAATGATTTTTGTATTGTCATGTGACTATCTACACGATCATGTGATATGTGAACGAGTATTTATTTGCTCTGTTTTGGTTACTGCTTTTGTCTGAAGAAGTTTAGTTATTAAACTTTACGAAAGCGCTTATTTTATTAAAAGTGTGTTGGCTATTTCCCTGTCATTGCCTATTCTGGTTTTAGTGGATTATACTGGAAGTATCTGCTTGTCTGTTGCTCTACACTTGCTGTTTTATTGTTTAGGGGTAATATTAAACCTTAAGTGTGAAACTCTGATCCTCCCATGGGTGATCATACCCCTTCCAGCACATGCTCCACAACTCTAGAAGAATGAATGAGCTGTAGGGAGTTTGCCTTTGGAGATGGAGGACCAAGCAGCCCAACTGGGTGAATGGGAAAAGGATTTGATGGTCATACAGTCATGAGGATCAGGAGGAAAACATATTTTCAAGCTTTGGAAGGAGCATATGTCATACTTTTTCTGAAACCAACCTTTATTGCTTTGTAAACTTTATTGACTCTAAAAGGTTAATTGTGGCCAAGATCCAATCCGCTGTTGAGAATGGTAACTTCAGATTAATCACCTCTCCAAGGAGATCTTGGTCAATTTCAGTGTTATGATTTTGTTGTCTCATTCTGTTGGAAGGTGATGTTACTAGCTACAGTAGGTTGACTCCAGGCAGCTTGCAGGCTTTTCCCAGTTTATAGTTGTCCTGCCTTGTTGGATTACATGAATGTAATACTACAGGCAGATACATCTTCTCCTTAACATTGTATATAGGGTCCGACTACAAGTTAAGACTGACAGGTAATACTCCCTCCATTGCCAGACACAAGTAAGGCATCCATCTTCATAATTTAGGGTACACTCTTATAATATGTACGTCAGAGGTGCTAGCAATGACAGAAGGTGTAGGTCCTGATAGGATCCCACTACAGTGGGGAAAAGGGCATATACCTTTTACTTGCCTTACAGTACTCTACACAGTAGAAAATTCCAAAAACAATGAAACAACTGCAACCAAAGAAAACTGGCAACCTTTGCTGTGAGCTACAATCCTTTATTCCATAAAGTGCTTTTTGTTTAAATACAATCCTTGAACTTCTTCAAATGGATTAGTCAGATACTAAAAGCATTTAAATACTGTTTTGAATTAGTCAAATGGTATCAGCTGTAAAAATGTAAAGTTATATTACCCTTTATACTTAATGGTTAAAATCATTCCTCATTATACCATTTAAAAACATTACCAACTATATAAATTCATTAAGAATAATACTAAGAACAATAAGCCTTTCTATTAATATCAAATGCAAGTTACCTGTATTACTATGAATAATAATAATTCCCTAAAATTATTTCAAATACAAAAATAACAATAAAATAACATATGTTCCAGCAGCTGCAATACATTTCACATCTCATAAGATTATGACATGAATTTAACCTTGTTTGAAGACATTTAACAAACCTAAACATACTACCTACATAAACTTTTCATTTTTAATATTGGCATAATTGAGCCCATTTCATTCAAACCAGGGTCATTATATGCATACAAACGTATTTGCCATATTAGTTCAAGCCTTTCAAGTTCTAATTCAATTGCCCCCCCCCCCTCATATTTGTTGGAACTTGGTCTAAACCCCCACATTTAAATTCATGTTCAGGGCATTCTTGGATATGTTTAGCCAATGCATTATCCTGGCTAAATTTTTTGATACTGTATATATGATCATATATTCTATCCCTCAATCTCCGTTTTGTTTTGCCAATATAATACTTAGGACAGTGTTGACACTTAGCTAAATATATGACCATTTTGGAATTACAATTATATTTACCTCTACTATACAATACTTTCTTATTGTGAATGACTATTGATAACCACAAAAAGTCACAAATAGCATACTTTACCTGATTTTTGTATGATATATTCATTCTTTTTAAAGGTAATAAGGACCAAGCTGAAATAATGGTAGAATATTTTAATCAAACTACTGAATTTTTGGAGTTTACATATAACTTTCATGAAAAGGAAATAGCAAAGTTAGACATTCTACTGATTAAAAATGATATTGATAAGAAATTTGAAGCGAAGATATATAGAAAACCTTATTCTAACACATTTCTTCACTTCTCAAACGTGCACCCTTTCCATCAAAAAATGTCGGTGGTTAAAGGACAGTTGGTTAGGGCAGCACGCATGATTACTAGAGAGGAAGAATTTTTGTCTGAATGTAATTTGTTAAGACAAATGTTTACTAAAAGAGCATATCCTGATGGCCTTTTAGATGAAATTATAACTGAAGTGATAGATAAAAGAGTTAGTGGAATGTATAAACTTATCCTAGATCAAAATAGAATAGATAGTAATTTAATGGAGGTGCTCTCTAATAATACTCCAGAACCAATACAGGAAATATTACCTAATGACAACAGAGTTAACAATATAAATGTAAATTTTGTTGTCACGTTTAATATGGACTTTTGATATATTAGGAATATAGTATGTAAAAACTGGAACATCATTACACAAGACAAAGAGTTATTGGAGAAATTAGGATCAAGTCCTAAATTTGTCACGAAAAGAGATAGAAATTTCAAGAATTTATTTGAAAATATTCAAAACACGCATATTAAATATAAGGGCATGCAACAATGTTTGGGATGCCCTTATTGTAAATATATTCAAGTGGGATTATCAATAGTCATTCACAATAAGAAAGTATTGTATAGTAGAGGTAAATATAATTGTAATCCCAAAATGGTCGTATATTTAGCTAAGTGTCAACACTGTCTTAAGTATTATATTGGCAAAATAAAACGGAGATTGAGGGATATAATATATGATCATATATACAGTATCAAACAATTTAGCCAGGGTAATGCATTGGCTAAACATATCCAAGAATGCCCTGAACATGAATTTAAATTTTGGGTTTTAGACCAAGTTCCAACAAATATGAGGGGGGGGGGGCAATTGAATTAGAACTTGAAAGGCTCGAACTAATATGGCAGATACGTTTGTATGCATATAATGACCCTGGTTTGAATGAAATGGGCTCAATTATGACAATATTAAAAATGAAAAGTTTATGTAGGTAGTATGTTTAGGTTTGTTAAATGTCTTCAAACAAGGTTAAATTCATGTCATAATCTTATGAGATGTGAAATGTATCACAGCTGCTGGAACATATGTTATTTTATTATTATTTTTGTATTTTAAATAATTTTAGGGAATTATTATCATTCATAGTAATATAAGTAACTTGCATTTGATATTAATAGAAAGGCTTATTGTTCTTAGTATTATTCTTAATGAATTTATACAGTTGGTAATGTTTTTAAATGGTATAATGAGGAATGATTTTAACAATTAAGTATAAAGGGTAATATAACTTTAAATTTTTACAGCTGATACCATTTGACTAATTTGAAACAGTATTTAAATGCTTTTAGTATCTGACTAATCCATCTGAAGAAGTTCAAGGATTGCATTTGAACGAAAAGCGCTTTATGGAATAAAGGATTGTAGCTCACAGCAAAGGTTACCAGTTTTCTTTGGTTGCAGTACTCTACACAGTGCCATATACTAAGTTCATTTGTTCAGTTCAATGAAATGAGAGTCAGTGAAATGAGTTTTCAGTAATTTAAGTTTTCAACGATGTGGTCAGGATGAAATGAAATTCAGTGAAATGAGAGTCAATGAAACAAAGTAGACCCATAAAAAAAATAATAATAAATATATATATATATATATATATATATATATATATATATATATATATATATGGTTCCCATTCAGAAGCCTGAAACATCATAAGCCTGAAAATCAAAATCCTGAAACCAAAAGCCTGAAAATTCAGAATCCTGAAAACTCAAAATCCTGAAAGCCCAAAATCCTGAAAGACCAAAATCCTGAAACTCAAAATCCTGAAAACACAAAATAGACATACTGATGTCATTGTGGCTTTGCTATTGTTAGCCCTGTGGTGTTAGGTCATGCGTTGGGGTCAGGTAAGTGTGCGGTTGGTTTTATGTTAGGGTTAGGGCCGGTTTAAGTGAGTTAGGGTTAGGGCGCAGGTTAGGCATGTATGCAATAGTGACAAATATTGGGGTTAGGGGTTTAAGTGAGTTAGGGTTAGGGCGGGTCAGGTGAGTGTGCGATAGTGACGGACCTTAGGGTTAGGGTTAGGGTCAGGGTCAGTTGGTAGATATTAGTGTCTTTATAGTGACATATTAGCATTATTTGTGTTTTCAGGATTTTGAGTTTCAGGATTTTGGTCTTTCAGGATTTTGGGCTTTCAGGATTTTGAGTTTTCAGGATTCTGAATTTTCAGGCTTTTGGTTTCAGGATTTTGATTTTCAGGCTTATGATGTTTCAGGCTTCTGAATGGGAACCATATATATATATATATATATATATATATATATATATATATATATATATATATATATATTTCTGTTCTTAATTAATTGTTGATTATTTAGTACTAATCCCTGTTCTTTCTTGGCTGAATTCCCAGCATCAAACTACTTAGCCATATTACTTAAATGACAACTGTACTAAGCTGCCTAAGCCTGAAAATTTCTGAATAGATGCCTTTTTAAAATAGCGGTTCCCTTTTTATTATAGCTTGAGCATCATGGCTTAAATGTATTTTTATACTTCTCTTCCATTTTAAATCAGGGTTAACTAACTATATTCTATAGTAAAACATAAATGTATTACTTAAAGAATTATGTAAGTGACCTGAGCTATGGAGGACTGATGTTCAGTTGTTTGACTGCAGCTTTTGAATGTAGGGAGCCTGATGCATATGGAGAAAAAACAATGCCCTACTAGTAATTGCTACAGCATGCCAGAAAGCCTAAGTTGTCTTCAAAGCTGATCATCTGAAAAAAGCATGGCTGTTAACTTTGTATATTAAAAAAAAAAAACATTAAGCTCTTCCTAAAACTAATGTGAATAACAGAACAAGGAAGTGATGATGTTTCTTCCCTGATTGCTCCTCTCTGTACCTACAGAAAGATCAGAAGCATTAGGTCTTGTTCACATATCTGTTGCTTGATGGATAGCTAACATTCTTGTTTTGCTTTTTCCTGTTTTCACTGGTTAATATTTTCTGCTTGCCATGCCTATTAGATAAGTAAGCCTAAAGATATAAATATTCACTCCACCTGGGACCTGTGCAATGGTCCTTCTACCTATATCCATTTGAACCATTTGTTTCATCTGGGGCAAGGGCCAGGTATCCCCAAGCTAGACAAAAATGCCATGGCTCTTTTGTTCCAGTCCTGGAAGCCTAATCAGTCCACTTATTCCCCCTATGAAGAGAGTGTAATGGTAGGAAGATGCCCAGTTTCTGGTTATTAAGGGGCATCCTACCCATTCCTCCTACAGGCAAATTGCTGACTCACAATTGCTGCCTGGTTAGGGGGAGGATGCATACATACTACCATGCTCAACACCTCATTTTCCCAGCACCACAGACCTGACCTCTGCACTGATTCTACAAGCCAATCCAGCCATTACAGGAACATGCTACACCAACCATTACAGGCACATGTTACACTAGCCATTACAGGCACATGTTACACCTAACCACTGCTAGACATCAGTATTGCTCCCCAGAGTATAAGCAATCTGCTGGTAGTGAGCCAGTCTTCTGCCTCCTAGGTCAATAGATTTTCATGCTACTAACTGGACATTGTTCACCAGGGCTGTAGTCAGGGCTTCATCTTTCTATGCCATGAAACCAGCTCAGATAATCTTTATTTTGACTGAAGCGCATTCTACTAGTGAAACAATTTGAATCCATGCAAAACATGAACAACAGTTTCTGGTGACACTACACAAGCTGAAAGAAAAATGAACAGAGCAAAATGAGCTAAAATGAAGTAAGTGAGATGCAATATTATGTAATAACTCATAAACAGAGATCATAATTTTAAAACAATTACTATAGCTAGTACAACATATAAAAATAAGTGCAGCTGAATCATGATCATGTACAGGTGAAATACATGGATAACAGTACATAGTTTTCTGTTTTTCTGTTTCCCTTTCTCTTTCTTTTATGATAATGTCCAAATAACCAAGCCCAACAGGGAAAAATAATACTGCAAAAAGAAGAAATGCTGCTCCAACGCCACAAAATGGTATTTTAATAAACCAAATGTAAGCACTTTCATTTCCAATACTACAGAAACATCATCAGACAAGCAAATACACTACCTTACATCCTTTAAATACAATAAAAAGCTAAACCTCACTTGAGGGGGTGGCGCCCAGGAGCAAGACATGTTATGCTAGCAAGGCATGCTCTTGATAGTATAAAGATGTTGATAAATTCTCATACATAAGGGGCCATTGGTTTTGCCAATATAAAAAAACAGAACAGGTGGCACAAAAACTGATGTAAATAACTCCCTTAGTATTACAATCATATTTACCATTAACTGTAAGCAAATATGGGCAACCTTGAACAGGGAAACTACTAACCTCTAGGATGTACCTGCATTGTCGACAGTACCTGCATTGTCGACAGGCCCCACATTTTCTCATTCCCCAACCATCAGTTATTGACTCTCCATTGTGACCTATAATGGCACCAGTGGGTTTGAAGATGTGTCTTTCGGCTTTTCCCGGTTAGGGGTCGCCACAGCGGAAATCTGGTCCGTTAATGATTGGCAGTAGATTTTTTACATACTGAGTTGCCAGCCCTGATGTACAACCTTCAACGAAGGTACGCCCATTCACACATGTCTCCACGCAGAGCAAGAGCAAAAATACAAATAATGCACTTTGTAAACATTCCATCATGTGTCATGGTTATAAGAAATTTGTGTTTGTTATCCTGGAAAAGGTGAGTGCACTAGATAGAGGGGGTGACTGGGAGACCTTCATGGAGAAAAGGGAACTGTATTGGCAAGTTCTCTTAAATGCCACCCCCCCCCCCGGGCTTAATGAGTGCATATCGATCAAACCCGTTTTAAAGTTGAAAGCAGGTACTGTTTGATTTTTATTATGAAACAATATGTACTTTTTTAGTATTTAAACTACTCAATGCAATTTTATTATTGGCATTAATATCTATGTATGCATATATGTTTTTAGTTTTTAGTATTCAACATGCACTAGGATTTTATTTGTTAAGAAGGTAACAAAATGTTCTGCATTTTGGCACCACCTTTCTTAGAAAGTGAGATGTTGCACAAGATGCTGTATAACATGCCTTGCTCTTGGGTGCCACCCCCTCAAGGAAGTGAGGTTTAGCTTTTTATGGTATTTAAAGGATGTGAGGTAGTGTATTTGGTTGTCTGATGATGTTTCTGTAGTATTGGAAATGAGCGTGTTTACATTTGGTTTATTAAAACACTGTTTTGTGGCTTTGGAGCAGAGTTTCTTCTTTTTATGATATGTCAATATAAGGCCAGTGGAAGGACTAGCTTCACATAAAACAATAAAAGAAAATATTTGTTTTACAGTGTTTTTGTCTTGGATTTCTAAAAATAAAAAAAAAACATATATTTTTAATAAAAATTATAAGGGTATGTAATTAAATAACTTTTATTTTAGAAATCTAAGACAAAAAACACTGCAAAGATGAATGGCAGTGCCTCACAACAGCATGTGTGAGGACTATAGAACAGATATGTGGCCAAGCCAGGTCTGCAAATAAAGTACATAACGAAAGCTGTTGGTGGAATGCATAAGTCTAGGAAGTCATCCAAAGAAAGAAGGAGTGCACACCAGGCTAAGAAGGAATACTGGCTATTTAGCAAAGAGGATAAGAGAGCATTTGCAATAGTGAAGAACAAGGCATCAGAGGCACTCTTCCAGCTCCTTGAAAGTGTCTCAGTACTTGGAATAAAGAAACTCTATTAGGTTGCAAGGCAAAGACAGAAAGATAAAGTAGTCATAGTTATCAGACACCCTTAATATGGGATGCCAGCAGCAACCTGCTCACCAGTCCACAGGACATCAAAGACAGATGGAAGGGGTACTTCTAGCAGCTTCTGAATGAAGAAAAGCTTACAGAAGCTGTGCTTCCCCACCCTAGAAGAAGTAAGAGCAACACAAAGGAAAATGAAGTCAGAGAAAGCAGCAGGCTCAGATGAGGTCATGGCAGATCTGTTCAATATGTTTAAGAAGTTTGGTGAGGTCACAGCCGGCCTTAGGCATAGACTAACTAGGAGGCTGCCTAGGGTGCCGCTCTAGCAAGGGTGCTTTTCCACTATTTATTTGGTGTAGGTAGACCAGGATGGGGGCACTGTCTTGTGTTGGGGAGGGGAGCCATGGAGCCCTTTTGCCTAGGGCACCAGTTGACCTAAGGCTGGTCCTGGGTGAGGTAGGGAGGAAATGGTTATTGAAGTACTCATAGCAGTATGGAGTGAAAGGCACATTCCAGACAACTGACGAATAAGCATAATGGTGCCAGTGCACAAGAACAAAGGGGACATTTATAAATGTGGGCACTACAGAGGTATCAAAATCATGTCACACTACATGGAAGTACTGGAGAGGGTGATAGATATACATAAATGCAGAGCAGTAGAATGTAACATGGGAGATGATCAACTCAGATTCAGATCAGGATGTAACATAACTGACGAGGTTTATAGTGAAACAGATTGTTGACAAGAAGCTAGAGATGAGGAAAGAGTCCAACTAGGCATTCCTAGACTTGGAGAAAGCAGATGGCAAGCTCCAAGAAAGCTGAGTTAGACAGTCCTGCAATGGTTCAAAGTCCCATAACACTGGTAGAATTAGTGTAGAGTATGTACAATGACCCAATGACCCAAGTACAAAGTTTGGATTCACAGAAGTCTTCCCAGTGGGAGTGCGTACATCAGGGTTCACCTGTGAGCCCAACTGCTGTTCATACTGGTGATGGACTATATTATGATGTGGCAAGACAGGCAGGCTCTGAACAAGAACTTCAGCAAAGTATAGGGAATGGAATGCAAAACTGAAGGCCAATGGTATGAAACTGAATACAGATAAGAGAGGTGTAATGGCAGCAAATGGGGAAATCAGAAGAAGCTTAATAGCAGAACAGGTTAACAGCATCAATCACCTGGAAGGGGTAGTTGAGGAGAAGGGAAGTCTGAATGAGACAGTCAAAGGTAGAATCAGAGGGACTGCAGCTAGCTGGCACAGAGTGTCAGGGGTAGTGTAAGAAGAATGCCAAAGAAGCTGAAAAGTAAGGCGTGGCAAACAGTGGTATGACCACTACTACTGTATAGTGCAGAAACCTTGGGAGTAAAGGCAGAGCAGTTGGGGAAGCTAGAGTTGATGAAGATGAAGGTATGAGATGGGTGGTAGGATGCACACTGTAGGATAGACAATGAAGGGAGGATATCAGAGCAGAAGCCCAAGTAGTTTCAATTGCAGAGAGGGTCACTGAAAACAGATTAGGGTGGTTCTGGCACATGTGCAGGAAAGCAGAAGACAATCTGATGAAGAATATTTGGGACAAGCAGAAATAAGGCAAGAGGAAACAAGGATGTCCAGCATACAGATGGATGGATTGTGTGAGAGAAGACCTACAACATTCAGAAATGACTGTTGAAGAACATAGGAGAGTGACCCTGAATCGAGAGAGATGGCAACAGCTGACACAACACCTCGACTCCATGTAGAAAATGGGAAAAGGGGGATTATAATGATGATAATGATAATATAATCTTAAGAAAATAGTTGTGGGATCTCCATTATATGCAAATAATTCCCAGTGCCTTAGCAAAATGTGCTATGTCACAGACATTTTGCATGGTGGTATGTCTATCTCTCCTTTGGAGTATGTGGAAACCAGATATGCTCCCCAACATGTTGCAGCATTGCATTGAGGAACTGGAGTATTCTTGAGATAAAAGCCTGAGACACCCCCACTTTGTTCCCTGTGGGTCACTGAAAAGTGCCTGTAGCTCATATATATAATGCTACACATACCTTAGTTTCCACTGGGATGAGTACTCCATGATTCCCATGGGGCCTCAGATGAGGACAGCAGACATTCACTATTTGATCTATAGTATCCCTGTCCACCCTGTAGTGATCTGCCATTTTTATTTCATGTAGTCCATGGTAAGTCAAATGTGGTCTGAACATCCTCCGTCTTCTAGGCTGTGGTCTGGCAGCTGCAGCACCTTGTATGAGAGCCTGTTGCACATATAGCTTTTTAATGTCTGTATCCAGCTTCTGTTGAAATTCAAAGCTAAAGTGAGTGCAACATGTTCACACTCATTTTATATGTTTCTGAATTGCTTCACTATGCTTTTTTTTTTTTTTTGCTTCATTAGCATGCACCTCAGTTTTTTAAACACTTATTAGCAGATTCAGCTGCTAACCCTTGTTTTGCACCCAGCTGCAACATGTGCGGCTGTTTCCTGACTTACACAGTTGGTCTCTTGCTGGGCATCATGTAAACAAGCTTAGCACAACATGCTGGTAATCATGAATCTCAGCCTTAATCTGATTATATGAGGAGGTGAAGATGGGAAGAGATACTGCTATAAGTATAAAACTCAAATTACTTGTTAATAAGAGGGAGATGGGAGGAAGGACCTTTCTAGACATGAGTAGTTAATTGCTTACTAACAAGTGAAAAGTAACGCAGACTATTGGCCAATAACCATACACATAATCATGTAATTTAAGGTGTGTGGAGAGGGGAAATTTGCAGACAAGAGCACTTAATTCATATCTTCAAGGGACAGGGGGTAAGAGGGGACTACTTTAGAGATGACAATTTTAATTCAGCTACTTTTGGGATCAGAATATGGGAGAGATGTAATCATTAACAAGAGCATTTAATTTTCAATGGGCTTATGCCAAGAGTGAGACTACCACAGAAATTAGCATATACTCAAAATGTGCCACGTTTTGCATCCACCCACAGCATATGCTAGTGGTTTCTGACCAGAGACACTCTATTATTCATTTATTTCTAGTTTGTGCAGCCTCTGAGACACAAACAGGCCCACGGAAATTTCAGTCACATTACATGCTGTTTTTTGCCACATTTTTATGACTGCCACTGTATATTTTTCTAGACATTTACTTATTAAACTACTTCTTTAAGAAACCTCAGTTTTCTGGCTACAGGACAATAAACACAAAACTATCCACTTGTATATTTCATGAACTCATGAGTGGGAAGGCCAGGTGTATTGGAGGTGGGTTCAAATTGTTCTATCATGGTGTGGATGGGAGGAGAAATGGGGTAGGGGTTATCCTGAAGGAACAGTATGCCAAGAGTGTTTTGGAGGTGAAAAGTGTCAGATAGAGTGATGCTTATGAAGCTGGAAATTGATGGTGTAATGATGAATGTTGTTAGTGCATATGCTCCGCATGTTGGGTGTGCGATGGATGAGAAAGAAAAATTTTGGAGTGAGTTGGATAAAGAGGTGATGACAGTACCCAAGGGTGAGAGAGTGGTGATTGGAGCAGAGTTCAATGGGCATGTTGGTGAAGGGAACAGAGGGGATGAGGAAGTGATGGGTAGGTATGGTGTTAAGGAAATGAATGCAGAAAGTCAGATGGTAGTGGATTTTGCAAAAAGGATGGACATGGCTGTGTTGAATACATATTTTAACAAGAGGGCGGAGCATAGGGTGACATACAAGAGTAGAGGGAGATGCACACAGGTGGATTATATCCTATGCAGGAGGGCCAGTTTGAAGGAGATTGGAGACTGTAAAGTGGTGATGGGGAAAAGTGTAGTTAGGCAGCATATAATGGTGGTCTGTAGGATGACACTGGTGATCAAGAAGAGGAGGAGTGTGAGGGCAGCACCAAGGATCAAATGGTGGAAATTGAAAAAGGGTGATTGTGAGGTGGAGTTCAGAGAAGAGTTAAGACGGGCACTGGGTAGCAGTGAAGAGTTACCGAACAGCTGGGTAACTACAGCAGAGCAACTGCTAGAAAGGTGCTTGGGGTGACATCTGGACAGAGGAAGGAGGACAAGGAGACCTGGTGGTGGAATGAGGAAGTACAGGAGAGTATACAGAGGAAGAGGTTGGCGAAGAAGAAATGGGATTGTCAGAGAGATGAAGAAAGTAGACAGGAGTATAAGGAGATGAGGAGCATGGCAAAGAAAGAGGTGGTGAAGGCTAAGGCTAAGGCATATGGAGAGTTGTATGAAAGGATGGACACTAAGGAGGGAGAAAAGGACCTGTACTGATTGGCTAGATAGAGGGACCGAGCTAGGAAAGATGTGCAGCAGATACGGGTAATAAAGGATAATGAGGGAAATGTACTCACAAGCGAGGAGAGTGTGTTGAACAGATGGAAAGAGTACTTTGAGGGGCTGATGGATGAAGAGAATGAGGGAGAGAGAAGGCTGGATGATGTGAGGATAGTGAATCAGGAAGTGCAATGGATTAGCAAGGAGGAAGTAAGGATAGCAATGAAGATGATGAGGAATGGATAGACTGTTGGTCCAGATGACATACCTGTGGAGGTGTTTAGGAGAAATGGCAGTGGAATTTTTAACCGGATTATTTAATGAAATCTTGGAAAGTAAGTGGATGCCTGAGGAGTGGAGGAAAAGTGTTTTGGTACTGATTTTTAAGAATAAGGGTGATATGCAGAGCTGTAGCAACTACAGAGAGATAAAATTGATCAGTCACAGCATGAAATTATGGGAAAGAGTAGTAGAAGCTAGGTTAAGAAAGGAGGTGATGATTAGTGATCATCAGTATGGTTTCTTGCCAGGAAAGAGCACTACAGATGCAATGTTTGCTCTGAGACTGTTGATGGAAAAGTACAGAGAAGGTCAGAATTAGTTGCATTGGGTCTTTGTGGACTTAGAGAAAGCATATGACAGAGTGCCTAGAGAGGAGGTGTGGTATTGTATGAGGAACCTTCTAAAAATTCAAAAAACAAAAAAACAAACTGGTGAAAAAACACCCTTGCAGGTCCAGCGCCTTTAAACTCCTGGATTCAGATAGATGTGTGCAAAGTTCTTTATAATCCACAGGTTATGTTGTAAACAAGAACACCAATAAACAAAAAAAACAAATTGAAATTTTATTAAGCTTAAAAACAAGCTTTTCGTCGGCGCTCTGCACCAACTTCCTCAGAAAACAAACTGCACCACACATTTGTCTCACTATAAATACATCACTACTCCACTCAGATGCACCCCCTAGAGGCTCCCCTTTAAAAAGCACATAATTACACTTTGAAATTTTTAACTAAGAAGCGGCCAAATGTTCAACAATTTGGTATCTACTACTCATAACTGCCATCAATGCTGGTAAACCTATAATGCTCCAAATATTGAATTTTAAAGCCACCATAATTACATATAAATACAAATGATCAAATGTGTCAATAACCACAAGAAAAATTATAATGTATTTTAAAAATAAGCATAAAAGTGGAAAAAAAATTCCCACAAGTGTTAATATAAACATTAATATAAACAATAAATGGTGAACACAGAAATAAAATAAAAGATGGTAAAACCCAAAAATATGTTCCCAGATGGCATTAAATCACTCCAGGGGGCTTCACCTCACTAGGCCTCTCAATTTGAGGAAGCAACAGATGGAAAGCATACTGTTAAGTCTAGGTAAATGGTAAGCTACCAACTTAAGTTGCCACATCAACTCCTTGCATTCTAATCTTAAAGAATATGGTCCCCCCATAAACTCTTGGTTTAGCTGATCGATGGCTGTAAATGAAAATTCGTGACCTGGATTATCTAATATATGTTCGGCCAGAGCGTTGTCGACCTTCCCCTTCCTGATGGCATATAAGTGCTTGTATACTCATTCCTGTAGTTTCCTATCAGTCTTGCCGATGTAGAAACCTGGGCAGACCAAACACTGGGCTAAATATACCACCTGATTGCTGGCACAATTGAATCTTCCTTGTATAAGATACTTTGTGTCCCTGATGGAAAAAGCTGAACTTGCTTTAATGTATCTGCAGTACCTGCACATGTTACATTTGAACATCCCAGATCTGGGGGAGGCACCAGCAACTTTGGACTCCAGGATGTTTTTGATGTTAAGGCCCCTCCTGAAAGTAACCTTAGGGGGTGATAATAGTCCAAATGCTCCTACTGACTCGGTGGTTAATAAGCGCCAATTTTTCTTTATAATGGACACAATGTCCATTGCATCCAAGTTGAATGAAATTACAAAAGTACAATTGAAAGTATCAGACTCACTGGTGAGGCGAGGTAAACCTAAAGACCCATCCTCCATATTCCCCAAAATGGGGTGGAAGTGGCCATTGGCCCTCTTCCCCTGCACTTCCAAACTCAATTCTGTGACAAAATCGGCAGGGTACCCTCTGCTGACAAACATGCCAAAGATGAACTTGCACTCCTCGTGAAATTTCTTATCTTCTGATGTCATGCGGGCTGCTCGAACAAATTGGCCTTTCACGATAGCCCTCTTTTGGTGTAATGGGTGTTCACTGTCAAAATGTAAATAATAATTTGAGAAGGTCGGCTTCCGATGTATGCTGGCCATGAAGCGATTTAGGCTCCTATCTTTCTCTAGTTACACGTCCAAGTAGGTAATCTTGTCAATGGCAAACTCAGATGTGAATTTCAAAAATTCTGTGGAGCCGTTAAAAAAACGACACCAAGTTATTAACTTCATCTAGAGCACCATTGAAGATGACAAAAATGTCATCCAAGAACCTAGTGCATAACGCTACTTTCTCTTGGATCAAAGAATTAGCTAGAACAAACACCCTCTCTCAGTGGGCCATAACTAAATTGGCCACACTGGCTCCACAGGGCGATCCCATAGGGACCCCAATCAATTGGTGGAACCACCAGTTATTAAATGTAAAAAAGTTGCTGGTAAGAATAACCTCCAATAGTTCGCTGACCATCATAACTTCTTCTGCAGGAGCATGGTGAAAAACCATTTCCAATTGGATCCACTCAACCGCCTCCAAATGGGGGATAAATGAATACAGGTCAACAACGTCAATGGTCAAGAGAATACAATCAGCATTAAATGGAACAGAACCCACTTTTTCCAAAAATGCCCAAGAATCTCTCAAAATGTATTGAACTCTGTCCACATACTTCTTGAGAATCTTGTCCACCACCTAGGCCACTGCATATGTAATGCTTCCTCTGGCACTGACCAGTTGCCGCATTGGTGGATCATAGATGTTCTTGTGTATCTTGGGGTTCCCAAACAAGACTGGAATTTTAGGTGATGCCACAGAAACAAAATTATATACATCCACATCCATAATGCCATTAATGAACATCTCCCCAAAAAATGACTGGATGTGGCACATGCTAAGATTCAATTCATTCTTAGAAGCCTCCTGGTAAGTATCAGAAGATGGAATAGCCAACATCCTGTCATTGTAGTCATTCATATCCATAGCCACCAATCCCCCTCCCTTGTCGGGTTGCATAAGTCTAACTGATGCAAACCTGAGTGCCTCTAACAAGGCCCTCTCCTCCTTAGTGATATTAAAATGAGCCTGGCGCCTTGAATTGAGGAGGTGGCGGATGTCAAGACCACACAATTGTTCGAAAATTCTGACAGCTGGGAGTAATGGCAGATTAAAAGTACTTGGTATGTGGTAAGGGTTCTTGCGTTTTTGGGAATCACCCAACAACAGTGACAGGTTCAACTTTCTCACAAAAAGTTTCAGGTCCAATATAGTCCTCCCAACACCAGCTCTACAGGAGTGTACAAAAGTTAATCCTTTAGCCAAAACATCCACCAATGGTTGGGAAAAAACAAACTGTGAAAAATTGTAAATCTTAAAAGTCTTTACCCATGTTGTAAAGAATTTCCACAGGTTGCGTTGGGGGTACTAAAGGAATAGCTAGACCATGATCTCTCAGTTCCTCCTAGTTTTGTATTTGTTCCTCGTCATCTGACCCGACTGTGGCTGGGGGGATGAGGCTCGGACTTGAAAATTTTCGTCATAGTTGTCAAGAGTCGGCTCTTCCTGGCTCAAGCCCAGCCCAATACTCATAACACATTCCATTGAAATTTTCTGGTTTGTTCGCCTCAATAGGGATCCATTCTCCGGTTCACGGGGGTGCATAAGTTGACCATTAGTCTCGGGGCCAGATAGCAACCCCATGGTGGTTCTGCTATTTCCTAGAAAAGTCCCTTGAGATTTAGGGGGTTTGGGATAGGCTACCCCCTCTTTATAATCTTTTATGTCCCTCTGGAGTTTCTTCACTTTAGTTATAGTGGTCTTAGAAATGTGTTGGTCGATACTGGTAAAGACTCTTTCGTATTCATAACGATATCTGAAAAAATGGGTATCTGATTTAATTTCCTCATCTAAGTTGGAAAGTTCCGTGGTTAATTGATTAATAACTTCCTGATAGTGGGCGCAGATTAAGTTGATCAATTCATTCCCATGTCTATCAAAAAGTGCCAAGAGGTGAAGGTGGAATTTCGACCCATCTTCCAAACCTGTAGGGTATTGCCATGAGCGAAGCCCCTTTGGAACAATCTTTGCACGTCGGCATTCCCCAAAGTAGGATACCTCAAGTTGTAACTTCCTTAACCTCAGTAATTTTTGGTCGAAATTGTTGAGCTTAGTAGGTAAATCGGACAATTTTTCAGTTTGAATATCAATATTACCGATGTCTTCCCCAGTAGGAAAAGTGAAGGGGCGATTCAACCAATTGTTCAAGTTTAATTCAACATAGCCCCTCCTCAGTGCCTCCGTTTCACCGAGAATAGCTGGAGAGGCTCCAATTTTCTTACCTGAACTTGTATGGCCTCCCAAAATGCCCTTAGGTTTACCGCTGCTATCAGTATTATGTGAAGTCTTGTTGCCGATGGTAACAACTCTCGAGTCAGTTCCGGTTCCACTAGCCGATAAAGCTGGAGATTCCATCGATAATCCACTGGGGGGCGAACCGTTGGACTCAAAGAACCGCTTTGTGAAAGCCCATCAATTCGCTGTGAAAGATGATCCACTTTCTCAGTTAGGAGGTTAATAAGTATAGTTAAGTCGCTTGAGTCTGAAGTGCCACTGGCTTCCTGCATGGTGGAAGACATAAACCTTCTAAAAATTAAAAAAACAAAAAACAAACTGGTGAAAAAATCACCCTTGCAGGTCCAGCACCTTTAAACTCCTGGATTCAGATAGATGTGTGCAAAGTTCTTTATAATCCACAGGTTATGTTGTAAACAAGAACGCCAATAAACGAAAAAAACAAATTGAAATTTTATTAAGCTTAAAAACAAGCTTTTCGTCGGCGCTCTTCACCAACTTCCTCATAAAACAAACTGCACCACACATTTGTCTCACTATAAATACATCACTACTCCACTCAGATGTGCCCCCTAGCGGCTCCCCTTTAAAAAGCACATAACTACACTGAAATTTTCAACTAAGAAGCGGCCAAAATGTTCAACAATTCGGTATCTACTACTCATACCTGCCATCAATGCTGGTAAACCTATAATGCTCCAAATATTGAATTTTAAAGCCACCATAATTACATATAAATACAAATAATCAAATGTGTCAATAACCACAAGAAAAATTAATGTATTTTAAAAATAAGCATAAAAGTGGAAAAAAATTCCCACAAGTGTTAATATAAACATTAATATAAACAATAAATGGTGAACACAGAAATAAAATAAAAAATGGTAAAACCCAAAAATATGCTCCCAGATGGCATTAAGTCACTCCAGGGGGCTTCACCTCACTAGGCTTCTCAATTTGAGGAAGCAACTGATGGAAAGCATACTGTTAAGTCCAGGTAAATGGTAAGCTTCCAACTTAAGTTGCCACATCAACTCCTTGCATTCTAGTCTTAAAGAATCGAGTCCCCCCATAAACTCTTGGTTTAGCTGATCGATGACTGTAAACTAAAATTCGTGACCTGGATTATCTAATATATGTTTGGCCAGAACGTTGTCGACCTTCCTCTTCCTGATGGCATAAAAGTGCTTGTATACTAGTTCCTGTAGTTTCCTATCAGTCTTGCCGATGTAGAAACCTGGGCAGACCGAACACTGGGCTAAATATACCACCCGATTGCTGGCACAATTGAATCTTCCTTGTATAAGATACTTCTTGTCCCTGATGGAAAAAGCTGAACTTGCTTTAATGTATCTGCAGTACCTGCACATGTTACATTTGAACATCCCAGATCTGGGGAGGAACCAGCAACTTTGGACTCCAGGATGTTTTTGATGTTAAGGCCCCTCCTGAAAGTAACCTTAGGGGGTGATAATAATCCAAATGCTCCTATTGACTCAGTGGTTAATAAGCGCCAATTTTTCTTTATAATGGACACAATGTCCATTGCATCCAAGCTGAATGAAATTACAAAAGTACAATTGAAAGTATCAGACTCATTGGTGAAGCAAGGTAAACCTAAAGACCCATCCTCCATATTCCCCAAAATGGGGCGGAAGTGGCGATTGGCCCTCTTCCCTTGCACTTCCAAACTCAATTCTGTGACAAAATTGGCGGGGTACCCTCTGCTGACGAACATACCAAAGATGAACTTGCACTCCTCGTGAAATTTCTTATCTTCTGATGTCATGCAAGCTGCTCGAACAAATTGGCCTTTCACGATAGCCCTCTTTTGGTGTAATGGGTGTTCACTGTCAAAATGTAAATAAGAATTCGAGAAGGTCGGCTTCCGATGTATGCTGGCCATGAAGCAATTTAGGCTCCTATCTTTCTCTAGTTCCACGTCCAAGTAGGTAATCTTGTCAATGGCAAACTCAGATGTGAATTTCAAAAATTCTGTGGAGCCATTAAAAAATGACACCAAGTTATTAACATCATCTAGAGTACCATTGAAGATGACAAAAATGTCATCCAAGAACCTAGTGTATAACACTACTTTCTCTTGGACCAAAGAATTAGATAGAACAAACACCCTCTCCCAGTGGGCCATAACTAAATTGGCCACACTGGCTCCACAGGGCGATCCCATAGGGACCCCAATCAATTGGTGGAACCACCGGTTATTAAATGTAAAAAAAGTTGCTGGTAAGAATAACCTCCAATAGTTCGCTGACCATCGTAACTTCTTCTGCAGGAGCATGGTGAAAAACCATTTCCAATTGGATCCACTCAACCGCCTCCAAATGGGGGATAGATGAATACAGGTCAACAACATCAATGGTCAAGAGAATACAATCAGCATTAAATGGAACAGAACCCACTTTTTCCAAAAATGCCCAAGAATCTCTCGAAATGTATTGAACTCTGTCCACATACTTCTTGAGAATCTCGTCCACCACTTTGGCCGCTGCATATGTAATGCTTCCTCTGGCACTGACCAGTTGCCGCATTGGTGGATCATAGATGTTCTTGTGTATCTTGGGGTTCCCAAACAAGACTGGAATTTTAGGTGATGCCACAGAATCAAAATTATATACATCCACATCCACAATGCCATTGATGAACATCTCCTCAAAAAATGACTGGATGTGATACAAGCTAAAATTCAATTCATTCTTAGAAACCTCCTGGTAAGTATCAGAAGATAGAATAGTCAACATCCTGTCATTGTAGTCATTCATATCCATAGCCACCAATCCCCCTCCCTTGTCGGGTTGCATAAGTCTAACTGATGCAAACCTGAGTGCCTCTAACAAGGCCCGCTCCTCCTTAGTGATATTAAAATGAGTCTGGCGCCTTGAATTGAGGAGGTGGCAGATGTCAAGATCACACAATTGTTCGAAAATTCCGACATCTGGGAGTAATGGCGGATTAAAAGTACTTGGTATGTGGTAAGGGTTCTTGCATTTTTGGGAATCACCCAGCAACAGTGACAGGTTCAACTTTCTCACAAAAAGTTTCAGGTCCAATATAGTCCTCCCAACACCAGCTCTACAGGAGGGTACAAAAGTTAATCCTTTAGCCAAAACATCCACCAAAGGTTGGGAAAAAACAAACTGTGAAAAATTGTAAATCTTAATGTCTTTACCCATGTTGTAAAGTATTTCCAAAGGTTGCGTTGGGGGTAGTAAAGGAATAGCTAGACCATGATCTCTCAGTTCCTCCTGGTTTTGTATTTGTTCCTCGTCATCAGACCCGACTGTGGCTGGGGGGATGAGGCTCGGACTTGAAAATTTTCGTCATAGTTGTCAAGAGTCGGCTCTTCCTGGCTCGAGCCCAGCCCAATACTCATGACACATTCCGTTGAAATTCTCTGGTTTGTTCGCCTCAATAGGGATCCATTCTCTGGTTCACGGGGGTGCATAGGTTGGCTATTAGTCTCGGGGCCAGGTAGCAACCCCATGGTGGTTCTGCTATTCCCTAGAAAATTCCCTTGAGATTTAGGGGGTTTGGGATAGGCTACCCCCTCTTTATAGGCTTTTATGTCCCTCTGGAGTTTTTTTTACTTTAGTTATAGTGGTCTTAGAAATGTGTTGGTCGATACTGGTAAAGACTCTTTCGTATTCATAACGATATCTGAAAAAATGGGTATCTGATTTAATTTCCTCATCTAAGTTGGAAAGTTCCGTGGTTAATTGAGTAATAACTTCCTGATAGTGGGTGCAGATTAAGTTTATCAATTCATTCCCATGTCTATCAAAAAGTGCCAAGACGTCAAGGTGGAATTTCGACCCCATCTTCCAAACCTGTGGGGTATTGCCACGAGTGAAGCCCCTTTGGAACAATCTTTGCACATCGCCATTCCCCAAAGTAGTATACCTCAAGTTGTAACTTCCTTAACCTCAGTAGTTTTTGGTAGAAATTGTTGAGCTTAGTATGTAAATCGGACAATCCTTCAGTTTGAATATCAATATTACCGATGTCTTCCCCAGTAGGAAAAGTGAAGGGGCGATTCAACCAATTGTTCAAGTTTAATTCAACATAGCCCCTCCTCGGTGCCTCTGTTTCACTGAGAATAGCTGGAGAGGCTCAAATTTTCTCACCTGAACTTGTATGGCCTCCCAAAATGCCCTTAGGTTTACCGCTGCTATCGGTATTATGTGAAGTCTTGTTGCCGATGGTAACAACTCTCGAGTCAGTTCCGGTTCCACTAGCCGGTAACAAAGCTGGAGATCCTGGAGTCCAAAGTTGTTGGTGCCTCCCCCAGATCTGGGATGTTCAAATGTAACATGTGCAGGTACTGCAGATACATTAAAGCAAGTTCAGCTTTTTCCATCAGGGACAAGAAGTATCTTATACAAGGAAGATTCAATTGTGCCAGCAATCGGTGGTATATTTAGCCCAGTGTTCGGTCTGCCCAGGTTTCTACATCGGCAAGACTGATAGGAAACTACAGGAATGAGTATACGAGCACTTATATGCCATCAGGAAGGGGAAGGTCGACAACACTCTGGCCAAACATATATTAGATAATCCAGGTCATGAATTTTCATTTACAGTCATCGATCAGCTAAACCAAGAGTCTATGGGGGGACCCGATTCTTTAAGAGTAGAACGCAAAGAGTTCATGTGGCAACTTAAGTTGGAAGCTTACCATTTACCTAGACTTAACAGTATGCTTTCCATCAGTTGCTTCCTCAAATTGAGAAGCCTAGTGAGGTGAAGCCCCCTAGAGTGACTTAATGCCATCTGGGAACATATTTTTGGGTTTTACCATTTTTTATTTTATTTCTGTGTTCACTATTTATTGTTTATATTAATGTTTATATTAACACTTGTGGGAATTTTTTTTCCACTTTTATGCTTATTTTTAAAATACATTATAATTTTTCTTGTGCTTATTGACACATTTCATCATTTATTTATATGTAATTAAGGTGGCTTTAAAATTCAATATTTGGAGCACTATAGGTTTACCAGCATTGATGGCAGGTATGAGTAGTAGATACCAAATTGTTGAACATTTTGGCCGCTTCTGAGTTAAAAATTTCAAAGTGTAATTATGTGCTTTTTAAAGGGGAGCCACTAGGGCGCACATCTGAGTAGAGTAGTGATGTATTTATAGTGAGACAAATGTGTGGTGCAGTTTGTTTTCTGAGGAAGTTGGTGCAGAGCACCGACGAAAAGCTTGTTTTTAAGCTTAATAAAATTTCAATTTGGTTTTTTCGTTTATTGGCGTTCTTGTTTACAACATAACCTGTGGATTATAAAGAACTTTGCACACATCTATCTGAATCCAGGAGTTTAAAGGTGCTGGACCTGCAAGGATGGTTTTTTCAACAGTATTGTATGAGGAAGTCGAGAGTGGCAGAGGAGTATGTAAGAGTAGTACAGGATATGTACAAGGGTAGTGTTTCAGCGGTGAGATCTGCAGTGAGGGTGACAGATGCGTTTAAGGTGGAGGTGGGATTACATCAATGATCATCTCTGAGCCCTTTCTTATTTGCAGTGGTGATGGACAGGTTGACAGATGAGATCAGACAGCAGTCCCGTGGACTTTGTGATATTTAGTGAGAGTAGGGAACAGGTTAAGGAGACCCTAGAGAGGTGGAGATCTGCTCTAGAGAGGAGAGGAATGAAGGTCAGCAGGACTAAGACAGAATATATGTGTGTGAATGAGAGGGAGGATAGAGGAATGATGAGGATGCAGGGAGTAGAGTTGGTGAAGGTGGATGAGTTTAGATACATGGGATCAACAGTTCAGAGTAATGGCGAGTGTGGAAGAGAGGTGAAGAAGAGAGTACAGGCAGGGTGCATTGGGTGGAGAAGAGTGTCAGGAGTGATTTGTGACAGACGAGTACCAGTAAGAGTGAAAGGGAAGGTCTTCAGGAGGGTAGTGAGACCAGCTATGTTATATGGGTTGGAGACAGTGGCATTGACAAAAAGGCAGGAGTCAGAGCTGGATGTGGCAGAGTTAAAGATGTTAAGATTTGTACTGGGTGTGATGAGGGTAGACAGGATTAAGAATAAGTATATTAGAGGGTCAGCCCAGGTTGGACAGTTTGGAGACAAAGCCAGAGTGGCGAGATTGCGTTGGTTTGGACATGTGCTGAGGAGGGATGCTGGGTATATTGGGAAAAGGATGCTAAGGATGAAGCTGCCAGGTAAGAGGAAAAGAGGAAGGCCTAAGATAAGGTTTATGGATGTGGTGAGAGAGGACATGCAGGTGGTTGGTGTGACAGAGCAAGATGCAGAGGACAGGAAGAAATGGAAACAGATGATCCACTGTGGTGACCCCTAATGGGAACAGCCGAAAGAAAAAGAAGATGAGTGAGAAATGGTTCTCAGACATAATCCAGTTCTTGGATTTAGAAAACAATTGCCTTTTAATTCATTCATCTGCTAAACTAAAATATAAATACCACTTATTTTACAAAAAAAACTTGCAGCATCATATTTACCAGGCAAATATGCCAAACAAGCACATTTTCGATAGGTCACTATTTTACTTCAGGGCTTACTTGAATTAAAGTGATATATGCTCTGACCATGAAATACATTTGGTTTCACTTCAGAACATTCAAGCTATGTAAGAGTTTTGAAAAGTGTGTGTGTGTGTGTGTGTGTGTGTGTGTGTGTGTGTGTGTGTGTGTGTGTGTGTGTGTGTGTGTGTGTGTGTGTGCGTGTGATACCTCTCACCCTCTAAGTGCAGGAAATCTGGACAAAGCCAGAAAGAATCGGGCGACAAAGGCTCAAAAATAGGGACAGAATTTAAATATCATTCCTATAAACCTAGAAAGTTTATAGGAATGATAAACCTAGAAAGTTGCTAGAATAAAAGGTTTTGCATTATTACATATTTTCTGAAGGATATAAAGTCTGAAACTCAAATGTTTGTCTTTATGTAGTATTATTTTGTGATTTAGTATTCGACAATTTACCAGAAAACCACAAATTTTATGAGGAACAGACCAAAAATATGAGATAAAAATCTTGACATTCTGCAAAAATCTGTACAGTTGAGTTTCTTGGAATATTCCCTTTTTTCTGAGGTATGGTGAACATAGTGTTAGTATAAATAACTCTGGGACTGCAGGGAGTATTTTTCCCCTACTAAAAAAGTAGTTTAAAAAAGAGCAATGTTTGAGATTCACTCTTCTGCATTTTGAATCTTTTTTTTCAGAATGTAGTAGGAACTCAGCATCTTGAGTGCTGACACTTCAGTAGAGAGCCCTCTTTTTTACCCTTACATCGTTGACATAGAATCATCTACCTCTGCAGGAAAGGGGTGTTGGGACAAAACTCATTCAGGTACAAACTCTTCAGTTTTCTTACATCCAAAGATATTTGTCATCTGTCATATTCAACTTTATCTTCCTCTTTTACTCACCCCAACCCATCACTTTGGGCTGCCAAATTGACTTCTCAGAATCTTGCTTGAACAGCTACATTTTGAGATTGTAAGTGTGTACATGGAATATATTCCTCACTAATAGTATTGGACTATGTTTCACACTCCATTTTGCTTTGCTAGAAACCTTGGTCTTTGTTTGCTTTGTTGTGTACCTGAATTAGATTCTTCAGTTCTGTATCAGTAGAAACCCTTTAATATCTTTGTAAACTGGATGATTTTCTTGGTAAATGCTCTACTCACATTCTATTGTAACTCCTGGGCTATGGCTAAATTGGGTCCATAATGGAGCAGTCCATGACCCCATTAACAAACGTAAGTATAAAATACTATCTGACTATCCCTTATTCTCTCAATCCAGCCATTAATTGTATATTCATACTTTTGTTATAAGCTGACATTGAAAGACAACTTATGTATAAGTTTCATGCATAGGTTTACCTATATCATTATTTCAGTCACTTTAATGACCTCCTGCCTATTTGACTACACACAAGTAGATGGGCTGTGGGAACTAATAAAGGACTGAGGTTATGGAGTAGGAGCTGAGAAAGCACGATGGCTACACAGGAATGTGAAGCTAGAAATCCAGGCATACACTTGCACTTTTCTATCAAGTTCACCAGTAATGTAATCATAAAACTAGGCCAGATTTGACTAACAGCCCCTTCGGCTGTAGGTTACTGTCCTGAACACTGACATGTTCTAGGACAACAATTAGTGTTCCTGTCATGATTCCTTTAAAACTTTCTCTACCACTGATGTTCAGGTAATAGGCATGGGCACTCATGCAATGACCAGTGATGTCTATCAAAGGATCTGCCATCACAGTGGCCAGATTGCAGAGGATACTAGGTTATTGTCTATCTGGCAGTTGTTATTTATCCTATCTATGGAGAGTCAGTTCCCTCTTCACATCCCCGTCTACCCTAACATTTGTCCATTGCTTTTTTATCTCAGTGCTACATCTGCCCTATCATGGCAATGTCTCATTGTCTTCCTTTGTGAAGAAAAGTAAAATGTTTATTTAGTAACTCTGCTCATTTTTGTCTTAGTCCTCAGTGCCATCTTTGTTTAGCCTGGCAAGATTTTGCCTTCCATTTCTCCTCTGTACACTATACCTAAAAAGCCCATAATTCATTTCCTGATCACTTCTGCCAACTCCTTTCACCTTTGCAGCCCTCACTGCCTTTGTTACTCCTGCATCAGCCTGTTTCTATTATGCCTCCTCTACCTCCTACTACCTTTCCATCTTGTTTATGCTCCATCCATACCTCTCAGTCTCTTAGAGTAAAACATCTGGACAAAGCCATAAAAATGGGGGATCAAAGGCCTAAAAATAGGGACACTTTTTAAATATTACTCTTGCAAACTTAGAAAGTTGATAGAATAACAGGTTTTGCATTAGCATGAATTTTCTGAAGGGTATGATGTCTGAAACTCAAATGTCTGTCTTTACTTTCTGACTTCAACCCTCCATGATTTGCCAGAAACTCACAATTTTATGAGAAACACACCAAAGATACGATGCAAAAATCTGGACAGTCTGCAAAAATCTGTACAGTTGAGAGGTATGATTCCATCTTTTGCCATAATCTCTAACTTTATGTTCCTGTGTAGCAACACCAATGTTCTCCTCTTGTCTCTGTTTTGCCTCTTCCTCAGATCTTTGTCCATAATGATGAGTATTCTATTCTAACCAACTCCCATAGCTTGTTTCCTTTCTCAATTTGCTACCATCCTCCTAACTTCTGTATGACCCTGTCCTCAAACTCTGCATAATCTACTGCCCTAAAACCCTTCATCATCCTCATCTCAGTCTTTTTAGTCTTACCCCTTCCCTCACTCTAATGCACAGTTATATGATTACCCTTGACTGATGGAACCTTCACCTGAACGTCCCTGACCCCAATCCATATTCTTTGGGACCACAGCCAGAATTTTATCCTTTCTGGTGCAGTCCTGCATTGCATGGGTAAATCTCCCATGATCTAAGATTTCAAATCACTTCTGTTCTCTCTCTAATCTGTTTTTCAGAATCAAAAAGTCTGCTCTTGCCAAGTTTAGATCCATAGTCACATTATCCTCTTTTTTCCTATCCATCTCCTTTATTCTCTCCGACAGTGCCTTATTCTGGGAAATAAATATTGTATGGATCCAACAGATGACCTCACTTCCTCTTCTAAAATGGCCCTGACTCATAATCTAGGTCCTGAACATGCCCTGTCTCTTGCACCTTTCACTGGGTGGTGCTCCCCATTCCCTTTGAACCCACATTTGATGCCTTCCTTTATACAGATTGCTGCTCCACATTTATCTCTTTTTTCTCTCCATCTGTGTATCTTAACTACTCTTCTCACTGGCTCATGTTTCTGTGATTCTAACAATATTGATCATATCTCACTGCTTGCTTCTCCCCATCGTCATCATCAACCCCCTTTTTCCCATTTTTTTCCCTACATGGGGTCGGGATATTGTGTTAACTGTTACCAACTCTCTTGATTCAGTGCCACACTCCTGCCTTCTTCAACACTCTTGCCTGACTGTCACAGGTCTTCTTTCACACAGTCCATCCACCTCTTTGCTGGATGTCCTCACTTCCTCTAACCTTCTTCCTGTCTATCCCAAATCTTCCTCACCAGATTGTTTTCTGCTTTTCTGCACACGTGTCCAAACCACAGTAATCTGTTCTCTTTGATGTTTTCTGCAAATGGAGCTACTTTGACTTCTGCTCTTATATCTTCATTTCTTCGTTTGTCCCAGTGTGCATCCTGCCACCTTTCTCAGGCACTTCATTTCCATCACCTTTAACGTCCTCATCTGCTCTGCCTTTACTGCCCAGGTTTCTGTAACATACAGTAGTAATGATTGCACCACTGTCTTGGACACCTTACTTTTCAGCTTCTTTGGCATTCTTCTGTCATGGACTATACCTGCCACTTTTGCCAGTTGGCTTCAGCCCCTCTGATTCTAGCTTTGACCTCTTCATTCAGACTTCCCTTCTCCTCAACCACCCCTCCCAGATGCTTGAAGCAGTTTACCTGTTCCAATGTCTTCCCTTCTATCTCTATTCTCGCCTTCCTTTGATTTCCCCAGTTTGCTCCCATTACCACCATCTTCTCTGTTCTTAGTTTCATCCCACATGCCTTCAGTTTTACATTTCATTCTCCTATCCTTTGCTTCTCCTCATATTCCTACCCAATTTCCTTCCATTGCAAAGTAATACTACCAAAAAATTCTACAAGTTGTTCTTGCTTGTTCATGTCCTGTATTCTGCATTCTTTCCATCAATCAACTTCCTCAATAAAAATTCCCTCACTTCTGCTTCTTTGAGAATCCATTCCCCCTTACATCTTAGTTTAAAGATACAATCATTGAGCTGCATAGTTCCAACCCAGGACTAAACACCACTTTCCCTTCTCAGCTTAAATGAACCTGTCCCTGGCATAGAGCTGTCCGGTCTCTTCTTCCTTGTGCATTGTTGCGGTCATTCTTTGCTTCCTAATTCTCTCAGCAGGGTTAACACCTTTTAATAGACTGGAAGCTAGATCCGGGTGAAGGAGGCAGCTATCCCAGATGCAATCTGTTAGAGGCATGATTGGCAATGCCAGTCAAGTAGAAGTCCAGTACCAACTTTCATTACCTGCAGTCATTCATTATATCAGACACAGCTGTATGGCCACAAATGTAAACAGAAGCCACCAAAAAGAACTCCAGGAACCATGCCAGAAGTAAAGAAGTATTCCAATTGTTTTATTAAGTGCTTTTCGTCCTGCACAGTTGTGGGACTTCTTCAGATAAAAACAGAATGAAATGAACAACATTTATATTAAGAACAATGATAAATCATATGTTCACAACAACCAATAAAAAACTTTTTGTTTCACTGAATTTAACCCCATAATACCCAAGGAAAAGTCCAAATGTTTTCCTGTAGCATTCTATTAAAACAAAGCATCCACTGCCTATGCACCACTAAATGCACACCTACTTACTAGTTTATATCAGACCATGAAAATAGAAAATAAAAAATAAAAAATTCATGAAAAATGTAAAAGTTGAAAAACATTCATAGTGGATTTGCTCCCTATCTCATCAAGCTTTTTTAGTTTTAAAATACAAAATATGGAATAAACTTCATTTAAACCTGGGTAATAACAAGCACTGCTATGAAGTTGCCAAAGTAGCTCCAATCTCTCCAAAAGGAGTGAGTCTGTTCCCCCTCTCCCATCCGAAAGTACGCAGTCTATTGCTCTAAACTTGAATTTATTTTCTGTAAGTCTAGCCAGGGCATTTTTCTGCTTGAACCTACTGATTTGATATAAATGTTTATAGACACGCTCCCAACGTCTTCTATCGGTTTTCCCGATATAGAATGCAGAGCATTGCTGGCACTGTGCTACATATACCATAAACTTGGATTGGCATAGTTGCATAGGCAGTGGATATTTTGTTTTAATAGAATGCTATAGGAAAACATTTGGAATTTTCCTTAGGTATTATGGGGTTAAATTCAGTGAAATGAAAAGTTTTTTATTGGTTGTTGTGAGCACATGATTTATTATTGTTCTTAATAAAAATATTATTTATTTCATTCTGTTTTTATCTGAAAAAGTCCCACAACTGTGTGGGATGAAAATCGCTTAATAAAAGAGTTGGAATACTTCTTTACTTCTGGCATGAATCCTGGAGTTCTTTTTTGGTAGCTTCTGTTTATATTTGTGGCTTGTTGCCATTTTTACTAGTTCGTGTGACAGCTGCATGGCTGTTTAAATGAATTATTGTGCGAGTGTTAATAGCTGGCTGGTTTTTAACTGTTGCAAAGAGTTATTTATATTTTTGTTGGTTCTCCGCTTTGGGTTGGAGGAACGCCATTGTAGGAGAGACTTCCCAAGAAGGCACTTTAATTAGTTATGGCTCTATGCCTCTGCTTCTTAGACTGTGATCTTCAGCTCCCTTTAGTTGCCTACACCATCTCTACCTCCTCTGACAGGTGATTGGTGCTCTGGTTATTCTTTCTAGGTCTTTTTTTACAGAACTTGCATTTTTCTGTTTCTCCCACCTTTTCAATGGATTTGAAAACCAAAATGTACATAGTCCACTATCCTGGCTGTCATTATTAACATTTCATCGTTTGGTTTCAGACAGTTCATGTCTCCTTAACCATTCTTGGATCAGCTTTTGGTCAGCGTGAGGTTGTTACAGCAGGTCACTGCCCTTGCATTTATATTTATGGACTTTCCACATTTCTTTCATTTTCATCTGATTCTTTTCTTATATTCTTTACTTTGTTTTTCAGCACACTGAGTTGCTACTGGATGTTTGTCTACTTCTGGTCTGATTCTCATTCCTGCGACATGGACATACTTCTGACAAACTAAATAAAGATTCCATCTTAGACTTCTTCTCCTCATGTTTTAAAACTTTGTTTGGATCTGGTTATTTCAGCATTCCCATGATTGTAGATCTATACATATGATCAATTTTGAGGAGGCTGTACCTCCTTAAGAGTGAGGAATATACAATCTTGGTATACACTGATTTTTATATATCATTTAATAAAAGGGAAGCATTTTTCTTGTTTCCAGTTCAATTGGTCCAATAATTTTTGTTACCAGTTGATCACCCCAAAACTGTAAGTTAAAACAGGAAGAGCAAACTTATTGGACTTTGTTCTCAGATGTCAAGGGAGTTTTCAATATAACTTTAAGTCTTCTGAAGTATTCCTTACTGAGTTTTATTCACATTTGTTCATGCATTATTGTTGAGCTTTCATCTATTCCCAAATATTTATACACTCCCTCCTGCTCAAGCTCTTTATATCACATTGCTGTCTCAGTCTGATATTTTCTTGGTGCTACAGCTTTCCTGTTTTAAATGTTGCTTTTGTACATTTATCAGGACCAAATGCCATTCTTATGTCATCTGAGAAAGTTTTAACTACTTGTAGTTGCACTTCTAACTTTTCATCTGATGAACTATACAGTTTAAGTCATCCATGAAAGTATATGAGAAATATTTAAACAAGGGTGATTTCTGGGAACCAAATTGTAGCAATAGCCTAATCAGTTAAATAAACAGTGTAAGGAGTTAAGGGCAAGATAAAACAGCAGGGGTGAGGAAGAATCATCCTGGAGTATCCCCCTTTGATTTTTTTTTATCCCTGGTATAATAATTTGCTCTCTGTCATGGTTCAACTGTAAGGTAGCTTGCCAATATTTTATGGTCACTGTAATGTAATTGATCAATGTAGGGTACATCTTGTACACCTTTAAGAATTCCTTTATCAATAAATGTGTGCTGCTGTCAGATGTTTTGTTTTAATCTATAAGTGCCATACTTAAATTCTTCCCCTTTTTACTATTATGTATTATGGCTTTATTTAACAACAAATGATTCTTTCTTTAATATGACTTTCTTTTGTTACCCTTTTGTTCTAGTGCCATAATTAAGTTTTTTGTAAATGACTATAAACTCTGCATCAGTTCCAGCATATAGTTTGTCTATTGTCAGAAGGCAAGTTATTAGTCTATAGTTCCTAAGATGGCTTGCAGGTCTCTCTTAAAGAGGAGTATCATTTTTCCTGTTGTTGATTAGGTTGATGTCAATTTGGGATGAGCACCAAGTAATTCCTACTCAGGGATAAATCTTTGTGTAAAGATGATAATGCTTTTATCCTGACATTAGGCACTGCACCTAAGGTTCACCATTTATAAGCTTTTCTTAAATTTGTCTCAATTTCTCTGGCTGTTACTTCATCCCATTTCATATCCTCTGCATTAAAGCTTCTTTCTCTGTTTTAATTCTCCTATCCATTCGGCATCTTTACGTTCAATGGGGTCTTTATAAATTTTGCTTTAATTCCCAATTCTTTATAGAATCATTTTGGGCCATAAATCTATTACTTTTTTGAACGTTTCCTATATATTTACATGCATACCTTGTAAATTTTTCTGTCTGTGCTATTATTTTAGTTTATTATTGGCAGTAGTATACAACAGAGCTTTGTTTAGATAATGTGCATTACTTTTACATCTATCTCTCTAAATATTTTCATGATCTGTTCCCTTTTCTACATTCTTCTAATAGTAATACTTCTTGTCTTACTTGTGTTAGAGATTTCTCTATTTGAAGCTTCCATGGAGGCATTTTACTTGCTTTTTTCCTTTCCTTTTTTACTCTACATATTACTGATAGCACTTTATCTTTTATTAGTTTAGCAGTGCAACAATATATTCGATTTATTTCTGTTATATCCCACATATTTTTCTTAATAGTCTTGATTTCTGTTGTCATCTGTTTTATCTTCTCACATTTTAGGTCTTTTTTTTATTTTCTGTAATCTTGGCATTTTCCATTTGGGAGCTTTTCATAATTTTGCTTCAATTTTTTCTGAATGTTACTTCATCCCAATTCATATCACTGGTAAGATATCTGGTTTCTGTGGGAAATAAGTGATAATCTAAAGTACGCATCTGCAGCTAAAATCAATGTATAGTCAGTCTTGCTGGAGGACACTAAGGTGGCCACATTATATAAGACTGTTATTTTGCCATTTGGCTGCATATTTTAGTACTTAGCATAGCTAGGGTTCTATATCTTGTCAGTTGTAACAGCTAGGGCATTTATCTAGCTAAATTTTTCTTTTACTATTCTGTCTGCACAGCCTATTATTATTTTTCTTTTTTTATATGCAATTATCTTGACCTCTGGATATTTAATTTAATAATATTTAATTTGCTTCAGCACTGTTTTGACTTCTTTTCACTGCTTAAGTAAAATTTACTAGGCACACAGGAACATACTCAGCAAGTGATCACAGGGAGTTCACAATGCCTAGCCATATATACCTTTAAGCAGGTAAATGTAAATGTTCTTGATGCCTTTGTTTATTTACTTTTAAGATTGTATGGCTAGTATTTATCTATGTACTTATTATCTTACCAGAAGACACTATTTAACACTGTATATTTTCAAGTTGTGGTATCCATTGCTAGTTGACCAGATCATGTAGCACATTACTGTTTTGTGTTATTTTTATTTAGCTGTAAGTTAAGAGTGCCATGGTAGCTGGAGAGCGTCTAGCCTGATAATCTAGAGCTCTGATAGTAGTACTTGTCAGTAAGAAAGCTGTGGGGAAATTAAGAATTCTATCAGCCTTCTCTGGGAATTGTATATGTGAGTTTATGTATGTGCAATTGTGTGTATGTGTGTGTGTGTGTGTGTGTGTGTGTGTGTGTGTGTGTGTGTGTGTGTGTGTGTGTGTGTAATAATTTGTCTGAAAGGTAGTTACTGTAGGTAAGGGGTACTGGAAGACAGCAAGTTTCACAGACAGAGTCATGAGATTTGTGCCTGAGGTGCTAGACCAAGGACTTAGCTCTGTAAGTGGTCAGTGTGTGGTCTTAGTCTGGGTATCGATGCTGGAAGCCCACATCCAGGGCAGCAGTGCTTACTCCTTTTATGCTCTCAGGGCCAAGTTATATTTGGTGACTTGGTTATTGAATCAAATTTATGTGCATTTTTACCTTAACCTATTGAGCACCAGCAGCTTGATTCAAGACACCGTCTGCCTGGTGGTCATTACACATAAGTGAGGCAATGGGGCATATACACATATCTAGTGTGACCATTGGTTGTCAGTAGAGATATTCAAACCCTGTCAATGTCAGTGTTGTTTCTACAGTTTCTTTAGCAGGTCCTGTAAAGTGAATCCATTTTTTATCAATGGCTTGTTAATATTTTTAACTGGACTTCTATTTTATGTAAGGATTTATTTCTTGCCTGACTTTTCTCTTTTGAAGACTGTTTGTAGTCCATCCTTATATGTATATCAGAGAGTTGAATAAAGCTTAGTCTAGCAAAGACTGAGGCAGTGATGGTGCATGCATTGTTTGTACATGGCATCATCTTCACCTGTCTCCTCTTTTATATATAATTTTATACATAGTTAGTAGGCATGGGCTTCAGGAAACCACTGATGAACTTTATCCCATCTCCTGGTTACAACAGAGCGCTGTCTGATTAAGTGACTTGTTCTGAGTTGTAAAACAGGCAAAGGGAGGATGAAGGAATCAAACTTTGGATTACAGGAAACATCTCATTAACAGGTCATAGCCTTAATCCTCTCATTCTTTGCTAGCTGGTCTGTTTGATCAGAAGAATTTATCTGGCATTGGAAATCTGTGCATGATTTTTGGTGACAGGTTTATAATGAAGGACAAGGTATCAGACATTATCAGTGCATTATATATTGTTCTGAATAATATTGCCCTGGTGCAGAACCGTATTCTATCCAGGAACCTTGTGACAGTTATTCATTCAATTGCTATCTCCAGCCCTCTGCATTGGGCTCAAAAATAGTGACATGATGCTTCAACAATTGTTTAATTAGGACACACCACTGTAGTTTGTCCAGCTGTGGGTGGTGCTGACTTCACTGACATCCTGACTGGTATGTTAGTTAAGCGTGGTGGCTGTACACATCCAGCAAGGGGGCTTCCTTCCCCAGCACTCTTTGCTATACACAATTTCAAAAGCCCTGCAGTCCTATACTGGGGTGTGCATGGGGCAGAACTACACCAGTGAACATTATGCCTCCTGTCTTTTTAATATCTCATGTTCTAAAGAACAACTTGTTTCACACAAACATTTATTTCTTGAAAAATAAGAGGTATGACATAATTAAAATGTTGGCCAATTTCACACTGGCAGCAGCACTTGCTGCTGTAAATCCTGACGAGTCCTAACATAAACAACCACCAGTCCTTCTACAGTAGGTGCCAGACTCAATAGCAAGGCTGTTAGCTGCGACATTTATTGCAGGATATGTATTCCCTGCTGGCTGATGCCAGGTCCACTTTTAAGATTTTGATCCTTACATATTTGGCCATGCATAATCTCTATCCACAGAGACAGTGGTTTACTACTTCCTAGTTAGACCCTCCATAGGGAGTAAGATGAGGGAATGTTTGTTGTTCCAAGGGATATATGTGCAACATCTGGACAGCTGACCTTTCATTACTTTGCATCCACCCTCAAGAATTGGTTACCTTCCCTAGTTTGGACATGTGACTCTTCAAAAATTCTCTGAAGGTCCATCTGTTTTAGAAAAGGTTTATTACATCCTGTCAGATTAGTGAAAGTTTTTTATGCTATTTAATGTGTTCTAAATTATTATGTATTGCTTCTGTTCACTGTACCATTATGTTTCTATGTTACACTGATTTAGTATTTTAGGTTTTTACTTGTACAGTGCTTAGCAACAAGTGTTTGATTACTTTGACTAAGTAAGTATATGAATAAGTGAATAGATAAGTAAATGTCATGCTGCTATCTATCTGCTTTGTGATAGATTCTTAGGAAGGAAAAATAAAAAAAAAAAATGCTGTGGCAAGATTATGTGGTAAACTACTCCCAAACCTCTTATTGCTTAGAGGATTCAATGTAAGTTCAGTTTTTGCGATCTCTTGAAGGGGAAGCATATCTTTCATTTTACACAGTCTCTGTAATAGAAAGTTATGAGGTCCCAAGCTAAGACGCAGATATTTTCCTAATACTATGACTAATGTAGATAACATGGTACTCAGCAGAATATAGACATGTAAGGAGAGTGAAGAGGAACATTAATATGGTAGTAAACAAAGAGAGATATATTTCTTAGTTTTCTATTTTTTCTTAAACTGTTGTCATCTGACTCAGAAGTATTTACTTCAAAATGTTTGTGTATAACTTTGTGTATGCCAAATCGACAAATGCACTGTTTATTTTGGTTTGCTGTCTTGTTGACATAAAAGGAAGACTATAGCTGTTTAAAGGAAATTAAGTGGTTATATATAATTCCAAGCAGTAGTTATTTGTGGAGATTTAAATAAGATGTGGTCAAGACAGTAGCAATGGATGAAAAAAGCTATTACTTTTTACACAGCATTGTCAGACTACATCATTTAGGTTCCCTAGGGATTTCCATTACGGAGCTTCGTTTGCTGCTGTGTGCATTTAGACATTATACTGTATTAACTGAGAACATTTCAGCACAACTTAATATGTTTTTCTTCATTTCATATTGGAATCTTGATAATTTAGTTAGCTAGATAGGTTGTTTTACTTTAGCTTTGAGCCAGCTAGAATCACATAAGACAGGTCACCATTTTCACACATCACTCTTTCGTGCTTGTGTGGAACACACAGCAACTCTTGCATGTAGCATTATTATCATACCTGGGACTAACTACCCCATTTACAAAGTGTTGTTAGGCTGATAAATCCATACAGCAACGTAAAGCAAATGAGAACTAATACAGTGTATAAAAAAATACTGACACCAAGTAGTTTTACTCAACATCTCAATATGAGTGTTTACTTTTTATTATTGGTTCTTAAGCTGTTTTGGATACTACATAACTGAATGTCTCCAATTTATCTGCAGGACATTGAATCTAGTACTGGAATTCATCTGAGAGAAAGATCACAGTACAATTCCATTTTAGAATCTTGGCCATTTCTTAGAGGTTTAGAAAATTTACAACATTGTAGTGGTTTAGTGAGTGGCATCATTCTGTATAAGTCTCCTTTAAGGCTATGAGCTGTTAAGAAGCTGTTTTCAGTAGTCCGGGATACAGGCTTTGATTCATTCTACCTCCATTTGCCTACTGTGCAAGCAAGGCACTTAAAAGGCATTTAAAGCCAAACAGTGCTACTAGGCTGCATATGAAAATTGTACCTTTAATGGAGAACAGATCCCCTAGATGATCAGATATTCGGACTTTTCAGTTTCTCAGGATTCTGCCATTTCCTTAATATCTGTGGTTATTGCAGAGGAGCACTGTTACTGCTGGCAAAGTATATTCATTAGGTTTGCAAAGTACTGTGGGAAGAGATTGTAAATGAATTCTGGAGTCTCAGATACAGACTTATGGTACTCATCCATATATCTGGTGAAATCGTCAACTATGAGTTCTTGGTCTTTTTGGATCACTTTTGGGATCTGTATATTACACAGTTAAGAAAACATCTGTGGCAGGATTTTTTGTCATATTTGTTAGCAAACAACAAGTTTGTTTTGTGACATTGTAAATTTTATTTAGACTGTTAGACATGAAAATGTGCAGGAGAGTTTCCATTGATGCTGCATTATTATAAATAGCCGTGGAAGTATTGGATGAATTAGGGGCCCATACTTTGACCTGGAAAGCATGGGATAATATGAAAACATTTGATTTAAGTATATAAAACCTTCCCAGTGTGCTTTTTGTGGACAGCAATAAAGAGATGTTTTTCTATGTGGGTCAGCGTCATCACTGCTATTGTTGAAGGACATCAGTCCTGTGAGTGCTCAGGGTTCACTTTTACTCTGTACACATTGCAGGGGGTCATGATCAAGAAGCTGGGCATTGTACTGCCAAGAGTTTCCTGCCTATTTCTGATGATAATGTTATTATCCATTCTGAGTTTGTCAATGCCCTGGTTCCTTGAAGTACCTTGTTGAAATCTTTGTATGTATTCCTTAAACCAGTCAGGTAACCTTGGTGTTCAGCCAAGTCATACTATAAGGGCAACATAGATTCTTCAAATTCTTTAGCTTCCTTCTGCCAGTTAAGGGTCTGTGTGGAAAACCTGGTGACAGACACAGATATTTCTATGGTCTTGAGTGAAGGGCTGGGACAAAGTATGCTGTTTTTGACACATCGTAGTTGTTTCTATCATGAAAAGTATGATGGCTAGGAAGGGAAGACAGAGTGTTTTCTCTTTATTGAAATATGTATCTTTAATGCTTGTGGTTACAAGACCACTGTTTAAATCTGTTAAGGATTTTGCATAACTTCAGCACATGTATCTATGTGTGGGGGATACATATCTGTGTGTGTTTTTTTTAGCTCCACATAGCTCTCCAATAGCCGCCTCCAGGGACTTCTTTTCATCTACCAGGTTGGCCAATCCTGTCTTAACCTTCTGTGGAGTAACTCTGACCCATGTTTGGGGCAAGTCAGAAGACTGAGGCATCCTGGGGTAGCATCATAATACTGTTGAAGAGCAGGGACTCTGTATGCACCCATTTACATCTTAGGGACAGATGAGTAATTAGCATACTGCCATATCACTCCTACTCTGTGGTGACTGAGTCACTATCAAGTCTCCCTAAAAATAATGCCCTTATTCATCCTTGGCCACTATCAAGGATAAACAGCATCCAATCATTCCCAGTCAGCACCACAGATAGCTGTCAAAGCCACTAATGGAATTTGGGTCACCTAAGCTATATTCAGGGCTTTATTACCTCAGAAAGATAGATGCCTAAGCTGCTAACTGAATTCAGGTCACCTAGGCTATAGTCAGGGCTTTAATACCTCAGAGAGATGCCCAAGCCACTAACTGAATTCAGGTCACTTAAGCTATAGTCAGGGCTTTATTACCTCAGATAGATGCCCAAGCCACTAACTGAATTCAGATCACCTAGGCTATAGTCAGGGCTTTAATACCTCAGAGAGATGCCCAAGCCACCAACTGAATTCAGGTCACCTAAGTTATAGTCAGGGCATTAGTACCTCAGATAAATGCCCAAGCCACTAACTGAATTTAGGTCACCTAAGCTATAGTCAGGACTTTATTACCTCAAATAGAAGCCCAGGTTACTAATTTAATTCAGGTCACCTAGGCTATAGTCAGAGCTTTAATATTTCAGATAGATGCCCAAGTCACTAACTGAATTTGGGTCATGTAAGGCTATAGTCAGAGCTTTATTACCTCAGATAGAGGCCCAAACAACTAACTGAATTTGGGTCACCTATGCTATAGTCAGGGCTTTATTACCTCAGATAGATGCCCAAGCCACTAACTGAATTTGAGTCATCAAAGCTATATTCAGGGCTTTATTACCTCAGACAGTTGCCTAAGCCAATAACTGAATTTGGGTCACCTAAGCTATAGTTAGGACTTTATTACCTCAGATAGATGACCAAGCCACTAACTGAATTTGAGTCGCCAAAGCTATAGTCAGGGCTTTATTACTCTGTGCCATGGCACTGAGAGGGATACATTTCAGTATGGTGCAGTGGCTCTGACCTATGTTCTTCAGTCATCTGTTTAATGCATCCTGTGGTATTTTGGATTATAACTCTTTTTAGACAAGAAACTACCTATGAAATATCAGCATTTGTTGTAGATAGCAATATTTAACAATAAAGTAATTACATTAATATGAAATATAAAATGAATCATGTGTTATTTGTCTACTGGATTTGATTATATTTGCAATATCTTAGTAGATCTTAGATTTCATGACTACTTTGAATAGGTTGGATAGGACTCTGGAGGAAAAAGGCTTTGATAAATAATTAAGCATTTTGAATTTTGTCCATTGATTATCATTGGAACTCTCTGGGCAGAAATAGGTGCACTCACACTTGGACAGAAACTTTTCGAGTTGAGATTTCCACCTTTGTTTTCGATTGTATGTTGTAGCAGAGACTTTGAAGAGATTAAGAGACTCTGATTGGCTGATAATGACCTCATCATCTTTAGCTGAAACAGCTGGGTATGGCTCTCTGGTTCTCACCATTTAACCCGAGAGTCTTCAGGAAAGGCTTGTGTATGGCTCCTGTCATAAATTGCTATGGATCCACTTTTGGTTTGCACTGTATATTTTTATACTGCAATACAAGCTGTTTTCCACTTTTTCTCCCTGTCCAGTTTAAGATGCCCTGGTTGGCCTGGTTGAAGGGTCAGTAGGATTTGGGTGGAATATCATCTATCATAAACCCTATGGTAAAAGTCTTGTGTTCTTTGGTCATTCCTCATAAATGACACATATGAATAATCTTTGGTTCACGTTTGGATTCTAACATAGCTAGGTTAGTCCTAATGTGTCAATCAAGATGTGCCAAGCTTGCCTATTGTGATATTATGGAGAGTAGCATGGCAACACATGGTAGCTCTGTGAGGATCAGGATGTCTAAGAATTTTTAAAGTGGTTTGGAGCACTTTCTCAGCACCTCCGTTGGGCTGTGGATTTAATTTTATCTTTACTGGTTTACAGCTAAACAGATCAGCTTCATCAAATATATCCATGTCAATTTTGTTTATTTTTGCAAACAGCCCCAACTGACATGCCATAGCTTTGCTGACCAGATTATGTATAAACAGACCTTCTAACACATAAAGTCAAAAAACTCCTACCTGCACTACTTCTACTCAGACATAGCTAGTAATCTACCAATGCACTTGAGTTTGCCTTCAGGGTTATGCATTTTCATTTCCATTTCATGCAACTATGGACACCGCAAGATATTTCTGTAAGCACCATGTGATACAACAGTAACATCAGTCCCTAAGCCCCTATATCAGTTTTAAAGGTTACTGAGGTTCCATGAATTAGGAGTTTGACTTGTCTGTCTAGTTCAGTGTTTGGCACTGAATCCAGGAAAATGCTTTCTAAACTCTTTTCTCAGGCTTATTCTATATAGTTACTTCTTTCACCAGTTAAGCTTTACAAATGACAACAAAATGTTCTGTCATGTTACGTTTTACTTCCTTCTGCAACATGCAGCACACTGCTCTGATTTAGCGATTAAGCATGTAAATTGTTACTTCTCATGCATTTGGCAACTGCAGTTACTCTGCTTGCATGCATGCTTTGGCCAGTGTAATGCCTTTTACTGAATTTGCCATTTTCTTTGTCTTACCTCACAGAAATCATCTGCAAGATTTATATTAGCATTTAGTCTCTTCACTATATCAGCCTCTGTAATAATCTGAATTGCCCTTTCCACAATGAATTTATTTCCAGCTGTAATTCAGCCATCTCAATCAGTTATATAACTAATTTGTACATCTTTAGTTGAGTCAAAAACTCACTATTTTCAGACAGTTCACACAAGCTCCTGACAAAAACTTCAACACTGTCTCCTTCAGCTTGAGCACATCTGCTAAAGCATGATGTGTTTTAGATATATTTATTTATGGCACAAAAGGATCAGACCACCTTTTTCTGTGTTATCAGCAGGACAATGAAGGACTTCTTCCCACTAGCATACAGTTGTCCATAGTAAACTATCTCTAGGAGGTTACATACCAACTTTAATTACTTTAACTTTATTTGAAAAACAATAATATCTAGAATTGTTTTAGTAAAAAGATGATATCATGAAAATCCTGATCTGTTGTATCAACTAAGAATACTGCACTACTGCACATGGATCAAGAATACATAAAAAATAATAACATAGAAAAATATCTCAGGCCAAATAACAAACATCAGAGGTGTTACTAGCTATTTTATTGTCTTGTGCCATTCTCTAATCTGGTGCCTCCCCAAACCACCACCATCTGAAAGCTGAAGAACACAAAAAGAAAAAAGTCCTCTTCTTCCTTTTAAATCTAGCTTTTATAACAGGCAGTTGCTACAGTTTATGCTACACATGGAGCTCTGAACAATTCAGTTATGAATAATAAAAAAAAAGTTTCTCCTTTTAAACCGTAGCAGCAAGTAGCAGTTATTTATGCCACACATGGAGTGTTAACACTTCAGTTCTGAGCACATATGCAATACTGGCATTCAGACGTGGCAGCCAGCTGGCATCTGCTGATCATGCCTTCAAACAATTTGTACCCAGGATGAGTGCTTCCTTTTACCCACACTACCTATGCTACTTTCAAACATGTTCTAAAATTGTGTACAAATTCATAAATCTGTATTGCTTACAAGGTGGAAGCAGAATGCGTCTTTTTGGACAGAGAGAGAGAGACAGAGAGAGAGAGAGATAAGTTAAACAAAATATTTCCATAAATTATCATTTGCTTTTGCCATTCCTCCACCTGCAGTTCTTCTAAAAGTGATAGTTATTACAAAAGAAGGTTCACAAACAAGAAACTGTAGGCAAGATTCATTGATAATGTTTATAATACTATAAAAATTAAAACAGTAAGCGAGCACTACAGTGTGATAAATCCACCTACCTCTTTACAAAGACATGTGTAAGATTCCTGTGCTATCTGGCAGCCACACCCACTACCTAGATGCTGATGTCAGGATCTTTGCAAGAAAAAGAATCCCTGCAATTTATAGAGATACCAGAATCTGCAATCTTAAAGTGGGAATAACTCACAACCCACTTAAAAGGGCACTGCAAATCATTTTCCCCCTTTAAAAAGGATTGAGGTTTACGGTTCAAATAATAATGTCTTGTAGGTTATAGGTTCACAAAGCAGTGAGCAATCTGATCTCCTTGTGATAGGACTGTAGTTATGTTCAGCACTCAAAATTCATAGAACACCACAAGATAAACATTTTACATCCAAACTAGTTTGGAACCAAGGCCCACAAGCTCAGATGCTCTACTGCAGATGTGGTTTTGAGGCATCCCGACATTGTTGTCATTAGTGACTTTATCTAAAGAGTCTGCATCATCCTCATAGGAAGATGGTCTCAACCTTATTTCAGCTACATGAGGAATTTTTAAAGTCACCGTTTCACAAGGGAAGGGGCATTGGAGCTTTAATCTGCAATTATTTCTTCTACACTGCCATGTGACAGGCTTTAAAGCTGCAAACCTCATTCTGGTCTTGGTGGGCTATTCATGTTCTCAATCACCTTTACTATGCTTGATTTCCATAATGATGAAATAATTTTGTCCTTAAAAACATATGTTTTAAGTCTGACTAATATAGATTGGGGCATTTGTGCACTTAAATCATCTTATATACATGTTTAATTTTAACCTCTTCTGGTAAAATATAAGACTACTTTGCTATTTTAGAACCAATGTAAGTGACACTGTCCCTATCTTCCTCTCTTTTAGGTATGTCCAAGAAGCAAATGATCTTTCTTGTGCCCCGATCTTCTATGCCAGCAATCTTCACCTCCAAAAATTCCACTCAACCATTAGTGGACTCCAAGTGATCTCTTTAGTTCTGCAAGTTTTGAACCAAGCTTCAATGGTTGCTGTGAGTGGGAAGGCACTACAGTTTCAATGCCTATTAGCCTGTCATCTGATCTTTCTATACAATTGCTTAGAGTAAAGCTGATCTTCTGTAATTTGCCCTCAGGTAGTTGAACTTAATGTCTAGAGCTTCTGTAGTGCCCACATTTGGGATGACTGAAGGACTACAGGATGAGCAAGATTCTCTCTCTCAAAAGCCACACCATATGGTGCCTTCATGCAGGCAGCAGGAATTTTTAAGTTGTAATTTTAGGTTGTTTTTCTTGGAATCCGAGGGAATGAAGATAACTGACCAGACAGGTGCTAAGCTGAGACTCTGTTCAAAGTATTGAAAAAATATCACTCATTTTTAGGAGGGTGGAGAGAGGGAGAGGCACTTCTCAAATCATCTTTATCATGACAAGAAGTCTGTATATTCTTAATGCTATTAGTGAAGTAGTTAAACATTTTGATTTGATGTTTAGGAATTGTAATTGCACAAATAAGTATATTTGATTTAATTCAAATAAGCAACAGTGTTGTTACCTTGATTAAACTGAATAAAAAATAGCACACTGATAATTAAGTCGTTCAATAAAGGAAAGAATGTCGTTGTTAATGATAATCAATATTTAAAGTTGTGTTTTGATTATCTAAATGATATTTTAACATATAGTATAGTCAGCAAATGTGATTATACTAAAGCAAATGTGAAGTTCAATTTTTTGCTGCACAAGGGAGTAAATTTAGGCCAATTGGATGAGAATTATGTTGAGAAAAAACTATTGCTATATAACCCTCAGGATACCTTTTTATGTTGTTCTAAAGCACATATAAATTTGAGGGTGCTACCAAGCAGGCCTGTAATATTTAGTTGCAGATGAAACCATAAGTTTGTTGTTGAAGTGGGTCCTTTATTAAAGTGATTTTGTAAAGAAAATGTCTAACTATTGAAACCATGACATTAATTATATGTTGGTGGACATTGAAAGTCTTTATCCATATTTGTCTGGCACATGATCTTCAAGCATTACACCTTGTTGAGTGGAAAATTCACAAGGGTTTATAGTAGTATTAAGTGAATTTTGTTTATTGAACAATTTCTTGTGTGATGCTGAGGTGTAAAAACAGATGAAAGGTTTACCTATTGTCTCACTTTTTGCTCCCACTTATGCCATTTTATTTATGGCACTTCTGGAGGAGTGGCTATATGATAATGAGATTTTTCAAAAATATTTACACCAATGTATTCGTTATAATAGTAATTTACTATTTTTTTACAAAGAGGTGCCCATGAACTTGAGAATTTTTTGAAAGATCTAAATAACACCATATTTGGGTTGACATTTCCACATTGTGTGAAAAAGGAATAATTGTTTTTTAGATCTTGCCCTTTTAAATGCTTGTTTGGAGAAAACTTGGTACTAAATTGTATAGGGCTCTGATGTCTACCATTAATTGCACAGTTAATAAAAGTTTTTATCCCCTGCCTTTTAAAGTCTCAACTTTATGGTGACCTAGTCTGAGCTAAAAGTGACTGCAACACACATTCAGATTGTGCAATGAATAAATGGGACAGTTTTAAGGAAAGACTATGACCATGATGAGGGAATGACCTCATGCTGAAAGGTTGCAGCTATAACTAGAGATGATGTTGTACAATGTAAAACTCAAAGGAGGTGGGATGGGTACAGAAGATGTGCTTGTAATAACAGAAAAGATTGTAGTGATGATCCCACTGATGTATACTTTGTTGCTCAGTTTAATAGTACTTTTCAATCATATTAAAATTGTAAAAAGGGCCTGCGGTACATTATTAGATAAAGTAAGTCCTATGAATTCTTATAGCAGGTGCCTTATACCTTCAAGAACACAGATATTTGATGGGTACTGATAATGAGGCTTCCCCAGTGGGTCCTGTTCTGTGTGTTCATATATCAATAAAAGCTATAAGGCTATTAGTGGTAAAAATCATATTCTTTTATGCTTTTACAGGGGTTGTTTATGCCTTGATGCACTCCTGCAAGCTGTTTTACATAGGAAAAGCTAAAAAGTGGTTTAAATTGAGGTTGCAGTAGCACAACATTTTGGTGTAGTTGATGTACAATGTGAGAAAAATGTAAGGTATGTAATAGAGGTAACCAAGTACTATAGACTTAATATTTGTTACGGTAAATCTTTTAATCTTAAAATGTGATACTTTTAACTCCCAAAGATTTGAATAATTAATTTAATTGAAATGATTTTATTGATACATTTCTAGTTTGTCTATATTATTTCTTCTTAGTTAGATATATGTGTACTTTGATCATATCAACTGTTTTTTGCCTGTTTGTTTTATTACCTAGTAGGCTTTCTTGCCAAAGCACAAGGAATTGCTCTGTTATTAAAGACCATTATGCTATTTGTCTTTATTTATTTCTTTGTTTATTTATTTACACTTATTACAGTAGTTTTTATAGACTTTTCCAGAATGGTTCTTAGAGGTTTACAAATATAACTTCAGGTAATCAAAATAAATAGCTACTTGGACAAGTTGGTTACTCACATTGGTGAATCATTTTTTAAAGTCTTGCTGAATTTAGTACATGAAGGCTGTTGTTTGTCTTTTTGGCTTTTCCTGGTTAGGGGTTGCCACAGTGGAACTCCGGTCCACTAATGATTGGCAGTAAATTTTTATAGTGCCAAGTTGCCAGCCCGATGCCCAAACTTCAGCGAAGGCATGCCCATTCATGCATGTCTTTCGGAGGCCACTCGACCGCGGGGAGGACATGCAGACTCCAAACAGAAGGCACTCCAGCTGAGAATCGAACAGGAGAACCTCTTGCTGTGAGGCAACAACGCTACCGCTGCACCACCGTGGCTTAATTTAGTACATGAAGGTATTTATGGTATTTTTTAAACAAGAAATATCTTTATTAAATTATTACATATGACATAGGCAATGCTACATTTATATAAATGAAAACTAACCATAATGACATAAATTTAGTTGCAAACATTATACATTACTTATAATCCATCCAGTGATTGTCAGTCAAACAATACATAGCTCATTCAAATCCTGCCTTTTTTATACTTTGTTCCTCCTCTGCATGTATTGTTCCCACAATTCCCATTTTTCCTATATAATTTGTTCCTCCCCTTTTATAAATATCCCAATACCAGTTGTTTTATCTGTTACTACAGTCACTACTTATAGTAAAGTTGGTTTAGACATTGATTTCCATTTTCGAGTATTTGCATTTTTGTCAGCCACCATAATTAGTCTCAGCAAGGCCTTACTATGTCTATATAATTCTGATTCTGTATCATAGCTCAAAAAATCATTTCCTTAGTTACACCTATTTGTTCACCCAGTATCTCTGACAGAGCAGTCTGCAGGGAATCTTTAAAGTCTGCCAACTCATTAAACTCCCAGAATATATGTTCCCAGTTACTTCTTTCTTTCCCATCACACCTATAACATTTTCTGTCTACCTCAGGAAAAAAATCTCTGGTGTCTACTTGGCATATAAAATTACTTATGTAAACACTTCCAAGCAAAAGGTCCTAAATCCTCTAGACTTTGTTGCATATTTGGGAGACATACATGTATCCCTCAATGTTTATTTGTGAATTGCTTATCCGTTCTCCCTTCCCATTCCTTCCTAACCTCCTCTGATTGATTCTTATAGTTATCATGCAATATTTTGTATGCTCTACTAATTATTCTTTTTTTAACAGCAATTTCTGTTCTAGATTCTACTAAAAACTCTACCAGTGCTGGTCTTTTGTTTAGGATCATCCTATTTCTTTCTCTTTGCCTATACTCTGATATCAATCCTTGATAGGGAAGGCAATCTCTGTCCTGCTGTCCAAATAATTCTTGATCTCTTTCCATTGTATTACCTTCCCTCTCTAATTATTTGCTCCTGATACTTTGGTTCTTTTACTAGTTTTCTCCAATAAATTACAGTCTCCTCTTGTCTGTTGTCTGTATCCATAATTACAGTCATCAGTATTGGCAGAATCTCCTTCCTCCATTCCAGTGTTGGCTTAGTTCTTAGAATACTTTCTGCTACTTTATGGATATAATATTCTGCATGGCTATTGTTATTTTCCGTAAGGATCTGCATCCAAAATCCCAGTTTCTCCTTGTTTCTTGAGCTTTACCCCTGTTTCTTCATCATCACTTTCCTCTTTGAATTATAGGTTTTTGCTTGTGCTATGTATAGGAGCCTTAAGTGTGTAGTTCTGAAATACCCCTTCAAATAGGGTAACCCCAAACTGTCTTGTTCAATTAGAAAAATCAGCTTATCCCACTTGACACTTGCCATCTTCCCTTTCCAGATAAAATCCTTCAACTCTTTATTAATTTCTATTCATAACTTATCATCTGGTTGGTAAAAATATGCCTGATCTGTGTATAAAACTAAAGGGATTAAAAACATTTATCTGCTTTTATCTTGTTATCCATATCTATATAAATGAGCTTCCTGTTTCTCAGTTTTTGTATTATCTTTTGTTTATCCTCTTACCACATATCCTTAGCTGACTCACCAGAATCCTTTTTAATTCATATTCTTAAGTACTTCATTTTGCCATGCAGCCATAAAAATGGATGTTGCTGAACCAATTTGTGTGTGGGTACATAATTTACAATTATTGCCTTTGTTTTAGCTTCATTAATTTTTTATCCCAAAAAATGTGAAACTGCATCAAAATGTACCACAACACTGAAATGTCCTTTTCTGGTTTTATCAGGTATACCATAATATTATCTGCAAGTAGAGCCAGCCTTTCTTGACTACCATACCAATTATATCTTTTCATTTCTGAGTCTCTTATTTTCTTTTTCCAATAGTACTAAATATAGTGCAAATTACAAAGGGTGATGCCTGGTTGCTCTGCTCAAACAGAAATTATCAGAGAGGAACCCATCCATTTTAATTTTCACTTCAGATCCCTTATATATCTTTCTAATCAACCTCATAATTTTATCACGTAATGCAAATGTTTCAATTGTCCTGCTCCTAAACTTCTAGCTTACTCTGTCAATTGCTTTCTCTTCATCAAGACCCACCAACAACAGTGTTTTTTTCTTAAATTCAGTTTCTCTCTGGCTCATCAATGTTCTGTTAATGTTGTCAAATGTTTGCCTCACCTCCACAAAACCACAGTGATCTTTGTCTATCACCTTTACAATTCTTTTAGCCATTATTGACATAAACACTTTATAATCATGGTTTAGGATTGAAATGGGCCTGTATGAAACTGGATCTGATGGGTCTTTACCCTCTTAGGTATTATAGTTACCACTGCTTTCTTCCAGCATGTTGGTGCTTAACTTCCGCTTAGAATACTTTAAAACAAAACCTTCCAGATCTTTATCAGTTTTTTCCCTCCTAGCTTCCAGATTTCCACAGGAATACTATGTATTCTTGGGGACTTTCCTGTTGATTGGTTATACATCACCATTTTTATCTCATCTTCCCCTATCCTGTTAGTGATTGAGCCTCATTTACCTCTAACCTTGGCATATTTAATTCTTCTATAAACATTTCCATTTGTACCTTTTCTTGATCTCCCTATTTCTCTGCTTTATACAGACTTTCATAAAATTTCCAAAATATTTCTAGTACCTCTTTACAGCATCTCTTATCTTTCTTGTTATAAGCTCCCTAAACTTGGTGACAGCCCTTTCTACTTTCTGTTGGCTGAGTCATTGTGCTAAAACTTTATGTGCTCTGGCATTATTATCAAAAAACTGTTGCTTAACAGAAATCTTTCTGTTAAGTTATGCATATTATCAATGTAATCCTTTATTTTCTGCTTAGCATTCTGCAATTCTTCCTCTTCTTGTTTTGTGAGACTCCCCCATTCTGCAATACTTTAACATTTGTCAGTCCCTCTAAATAATTGTTGTTTCTTAAACATATCTCTCTTTCTTTTATTTCCTCCCTATTTTTAAACTTCACTTTAATTTTACCTCACTCCCTAGCTATATTTTCAGAAGACATTTCTGTCTTCTCTAATAACTCCTGAATAATTTCCACTACCCATTCCTTAAATTCCTCTCTTTTCAACAGATAGGTGGGAAAGCCATAGTGTCTCATTTTTACTTCATTACAGTAAACTCTCAGTTAACCAGCACCCATGGGGACTGGTAGATGCCAGATAACTGTAGTTTCTAGTTGCTTGAGAGTTACTATAGGCCTGACTAATACTGTACCCTATACTATTTGTTTGGTTTGATTTGTTCTCAGGTTGGGGAGAGAGGGAATTTATTCCTCTCTTCCTTTTTAAAACTCTAAAACTCTAAAAACATAAGGTATGCTTCTGTGGGGGGAGGGGGCAGAAAGTGCAACAGATGAAAATTGTACTGTATTTCTTCAATATTTTTTGCCGGTTGTTTGAGAGTACTGGTTGCTTGAGTTTTTGTTAACTGAGAGTTTACGGTACCCTGTGTTTTTATTTTAGCTATTATTGGCCATGATCTGAAATAGTTATTGGATGTGTATTAAAACTTTCAATTAAATGCACATATTCCTTTGAAATGTAAGTTCTGTCTAGCCTAACCCAGTTTTTGTATCTTGGGGAGTAATATGTAAATTCACTCCAAACTCCTGCTACTGCATTCACATCTTATATGTCATATATTTTCATACATTTCTTCAAAAATCTACCCTCCTTTGTATATTTTACCTTCTGGGCCCCCAGACATATCTTCCCTGCTGCAAGTCAAATTTCAGTCCCAACCTATAAGTAATATTCCCTGCTGAAAACGGATTATTTTTCCCAGAATTTTCTTAAGCTTCATTATAGCAGTTTTAGGTAGAATATAAAATACAATTGTAATCCTCCTCCCTTGACAGTAGCTCCTTAGTACTACATATCTACGATTATTATCGTTTTTATCCTTTTCTATCACTATTGTAGCTCATCTTGCAATTAATATAAGTATTCCTCTTTTCCTTTTTCCCCAAATATTCCACTAAATAACCATCCTGAAAACCTTTCTTTATCAAATTCATATATTCAGTTCTTTCCAAGTGTGTCTCCTATAGCATGGCTATTTGCACTCTACATTGTTTTAATATAGTTTGGTACTTTTTGTTTTTTTGTATATATATATATATATATATATATATATATATATATATGATTTGTGATTTCATAAGTAATTTAATGTATTGTTTACAGAAATTGAATTATTTGATCAGTATGCTATTCATTTAGATACATTAATGTAATATAATATGGGATAATATGCTCATCGATTTTTTGTAATACATTGGTTTTTAACAAGTATTTTAGGGAGCAGTTTATATATAAAATATTTAAAAATTAAAAAAAAAATTTTTCATATGTTTTAATAAGAATATTTTGATAAACTTTGTTTATTTATTTATGTATTTACACATCGTTATATTTATATAAATTTTATATATGTCTTAATATTTTTATACATTTATGTATATACTAGTTCTAATAGATATGGGTAGAATATAATCAAATATTAGGTGAAAGAATATTAAGTGAATTTATTCCATTGCAGGATATAAGAACATGGATCCAATGTATTTTAATATTTTAACATTTTAATAAGGTCAACATGATTTCCTATATTTTTTTTATTTATATGAACATCAATGTATTTTATAGTAATAGTATAATGTTGCAAATAAAGTGTAGTTAGGTTAGTCAATGACTGTATAGCTTTAAAGCTTAATTATTATTGTTGTCACATGGTGGTAAATGAGCCCTATATTAACAGCTCTATTCAGCATACATTTCATCTTGATAAAGCTTGGTATTGAGACCAAGTGAAATAGCTTGATTTCAACTGTTTTTTCTGGTTAAACGAATGATTTTCGCTGAATAGCGAACTTTTTTATGCTATTTTAAGACAAGAGCAATAAAGTCTTTTCTATTCCAACGTTTCTCCAATGGTCTGGTTCTTCGAACAGTGGAAGTGTTGCTTTGGTGTAAATTGCTTCGTTTTTCGTATTTTATATATATATATATATATATATATATATATATATATATCTGTGGGACCATTAACATTTAAAGATAGTTTTGAAATGGTCATTATGTTGAAAAGCTAGTATTCTCACAATTTATTTGCAACATCTTTTATAAATATCTAGCTTCAGCTTTTGTGTTACATGCAAACACTAATGTTTGGCAGGTTGACCTTTTATACAGTTGTTTCTTGTCATATCCATTTGAGTCTATGTCACATCTTACAAAACATTTTATTTTATTGAAAGCCCTCAAAATGCACTCCAATAGTCCCCAATGACTCATTAACTTAATAGTAACACACAAAATTATGTGTATATTTCAAATACTGAAGTTTTACCTTCCGAATAGGAACAATTGTCCCAAACTGACAGCCACACTCACATATTTAGGTTCACCTAAAAGGAAGGTTATCCATGTTAAGATGCATGGTACAGCCTGTGTTTCTACTAAGTGCTGTCTCATTTTGTCTTATCTTTATTGTTTTCATTGAATGAGAAAACACTTTAATACCTTCAGAAAATGTTATCTCCTAGTTATTGAAAGACAGCTATTCAAAGAAAGAAGTATTCTGTTTTTATTGCTCTTGATCAGATTCTCTCCAAGGAGACATGAGAACCAGACACATGGTTGCTTCTGCAAGTATTTATTTATTTATTTGCTAGAGTAGATATTTATTATGTTTGATGTTCTTTTTTTATTTATATGCTTTCTCTTAAAACGTGTTACTAGATAAAGCCAAGAGCCTTAATTCAGTCATTCCCCCATGCAAGAATGTGAAAAAGCACATTTCTTCTTGTATCATCGTCTTTTGAACATAATTTTCTTCTTCTTCCTTTTTTTTTACACTGCAGTGCCTACTTTTCTTAAAACTGAACAAAGAGAAATAGAAAAGAAGGACAAAACAGGGGCACCTGTTTACTTTAGTATCCCCATTATGCTTGAAAATAACTGAGAGTACTTTACTTTATAGCATGCAGATATCATGCACTATACAAATGTTGCTGTTAAGAGCAATTTTTTTTACTTACAGTTAACTCTTCCCTTCTCCTAAGTGTTTCTTCAAAACATTAATGACATGAAGTAGGGCATATGCTTTAGTCCCCTACATCAACGTAAAAAAGGTCCAATATTTCCATTTTTTGCATTGTCATGTTTCACAAATATAATTGATGCTTTATTATCCCACATTTATTTGTCAGTTTCCCAGTTGCTGTTTTTTTTCTGTTTATCTTGATCTCCCAAATCTAGTGTCTGCTTCCTTTCCAACATACTCTTTGTTCTTCTAGTCAACTCTTGTGTTTTTTTCTGACTTTCAATCATTTTCTGTTGAAACGCTGGAAAAGATTTCACTGACACATTCTCTCTGTGGTCTTTATTACCAGAAGAACAAGAAGCAGAATCTCCTTCACTTTTTGTTGGACATACTTTTGTATTTTCTCTTTAGCATGTTTTGCATAAAAAATGATTTTGTCCCTCTAAGAAAAAATATTCTGAAGATATCTGGATACAGCAGGTTGAATCTCATACCAGCTTCTTGACATTTCCTAATTAGTGGAATAAATGTTCTCCTCTTCTGCCTGGTGTACAGTGACTAATCATTTTCCACAAACACTCTAGTATCTCCCACTTTTAGTACTTTGTCCTTCTGCCACAGTTTTGCAAGAATCAACTCCTTCTGCTGGTAGGATTGTATCTTGACTATTAAAGGTCTAGGTTGCTTTCTCATGGCCAGGTTTGTAGCATACATATGTTGTGCCCTTTCAATTAACAACTCCTGATGTGTAATACCAGACCAGTTGCTTATTTATGCTTTCATAAAATTAATACAGTCTGTTCCTTCTAGCTTCTTTGGTACGGCAGAAAATCTCAGGTTTTCCCTATGTGCTTTGTCCTCTAATTCCATTATTTTTTTAAACATCTCTTCTTGTGCAGTTTTATATTCAGCCAGCCTTTTCTTCATTTTGACCTCCAATTTTTGTGGTGTTATCATCTCATCTGAATATCTGTTTAAATCTTCTTCCATTTTATCCAGCCTTTTGTTACTTGAGTTGATATACTCCATCAGTGTTTCGTTTATTTTAATCAGCTCTGTGTATATTTGACCTTTTTTTTTGCTCTAGGTTTCTGGAAGTTATTTCTTGCTCTAGAGCAGGAGCTTGTACTGCATTTTGCTAAATAGCTGCATAATTCTTCACATTCAGTGTTTTTCCCTCATCTTTTGTGGTTGATTTTCTTTCAGGTTCTTTGAATTTCTTTTTTTTTTTTTTTTGCTGGCATGCAGGCAGTGCACTTATTAGCCAGTTACTGACATTTATCTCCCAACATAAGTTCACTGTCTCTCTCTTCTGAGTTTCTGTTTTCACACTAGGAGAGTTGATATCAAGCTGTTACTCAATGTGCAGCCATCTTGGAAGTTTCACATTGTTCCATAATTGATCCATTTTTGCTTATAAGGGTTGGCATTTGGTATTGCTTCATATGGAAATGGCACTGTTTTGCTGTATAAACTCCATGATGGTAAACCCATAGCTTTTGCTTCAACATTACTAGATTACTTACTAAAGCTGAATATAATTATGCTGAAAACAACAGGAGATGCCTTGGCCTGACCTGCAGACTAAAATAATTTAATCAGGTTGTATAGAATTATAGTATGAATGTTGGGAATGTGAAAATGCCAAACACATAATATTGGTAACATTTATCACAATGTCAAATTCTCAAAACAGCAAACCTACAAAAGATTGCAAAACCAAAGCCCTTCTGTAATGGTGTACTGTGTTAGTAATGCTAAGCTGTAATTTGCTTGAATAATGGTAGTGCTATGGAAAGTTTTTTTTTTCTAATGCAAGGTATAGTTTTAGGGTTATGGGCAAGGATAGGGTTAGCACACATTACTAAGGGATCAGGAGGACTTGTCTCTGAGTTTAGGACCAAAAAAGGTATTCTGTTTTGAATGAAACTGTAGCAAACCCCTTGCTACACATGAAACAAGTGGCTTGCTAAGTTACACTATCACACGCAAAGAGCTTTTATACTTCAGCCCTGATCATAAATAGAGTATTGGCATTCATTTCTGAGTGCTAGTTCTGCAATACTACACCATCAGAAACTGTCAGTCAAACTCACTAATACCTTGTGCCAAGGGCAGCTGCCTCCTTTGCCTTGCCCTAGCTACAAAAGTTTCCTGACTGTAACCTAGAATTTCAAATGTCTAATTGCTGTATGATACCTCCTATGTCCTATTTGTAAGCTATGCAGCTGCAGGATTACATTAATATTTAGTTGTAATGTATTGATCATTTTTCTGTGCATGGCCCTTTAGATGATAGCTCTGCCTAAATTATATCAGAACACACTTTTTCATTTATAGTTGCTGTTATATTGTTATAAAACATTATGTTACAGGTACCTTATACACCTATTTTCAACATGTTCATGCGGAACAAACAGTGTTATCATCCCTTGTAATCTGGGTATTACATATCAAAGCAGTATCCTTTTGTTTAGTATATTTCCATTATATACACTGGTCTGTTTGTTGTGAACGTCTCTTTTTTCATTTTCTCCTACACTTCTTGAATCCTCATAATGGGTGGACTTGTATCCTGACTTGCAAATGTGCCAGGTTTAATAAACGGTCATTGATCATTACTAGCAGAGTATACTTTGTTTCCTAAATGTGTTCTATCTGCACTTTACCTAATATTATTTATTTAATCAGCTCAATCATTAATATATGTAACAAAAGATTCCTGAGCTCTCCCAATTGCACAAATATAATCATACTCAGCAAGTTTAGATTTACTCTGGGATTCATTAACAAATGTGTAGGTGTTACACTAAGTCTACACAATTTAAGCGCATTAGTGAGACAGACAGCACACCTACAAATTTGCAAGCACCTTTCTGTGGCTGGCAATCGTGTTTGCGACCATGCAAAGGTGTTTGCAAGCACTAGCACAGAATGCAAACAAAACGGCATGCCTATAGGCAAACCGAATATGCGAGCATGCACTGTAGCCTTGAAATGCTAAGGGCAAGTACAGTTAAAGAATTCTAAAACAGGGAAAGTGAAATAGAGGAACTGTACACAAATAACATTGGTTGCACTGCAGAAGTAATTAAGAGTTGAGGGGAAGTGGAGAAATGTGCTCAGATACTGCAGACAAATATGCTGAATTGTCAAAAAAAAGAACATTTCTAACATAAATACCCTGATATTGATGTAATGGTAATTAATCTCAATGACAATACATGACTTATGCACATAAATAAAAATGGCATGTTAATAAAGGATGTGAGAGGGACATAATGCTACAGTGTAACAAAGGGGAGTTAATTGTGACATATGTGCTAATAAAATGCTAAGCTGAGATAACAGCAAGGACAGCAGATACCTTAGGGAATAAAAGCATAGACTTTAGTTTCTGTATATGAGATATATATACAGAGAATTTATGTATGCTCTCTGACAAAACTGCTGTCTCTGCATGTATGCACAAGAAGAAATTAACTTGACAGCTGCTGTGTCATGCACATCAGAAAGGGACATGTTTTTGCCAATAATTATTGGCACCCATGGGAAGGGGGTTTATCACCTATAAACATGTAGTAGACAAGTATATGTTGTATAGGCAGGTAAATGGTAAATGTAGTATAATAACACACAACATACGTAAGTGACAAATGACAACACAGACCTGATGACATATCATGATTTCAAGTCTTCCATTGGTAAATGACACATATCTCATACATTGCTATTCTGGGCATGCTCATAAGGAGTTACAGGGAGCAGAAATATATCAGTAACTTAACAGCACCAACACACAAGAAAGTGTCATAACAAAGGCCAATTACACTTTCTGATGATCTGGCAGCATGCCATACAGTAAGAAACGTCATTAAGCTGCACAGTGAGAGGAAAAGAACTGAAGTAATAAAGCAATGTTTGGATGAAGACATGCAATACAGAGCATAATTATTTTGAAAATAAGTAATGCAATGAATCACATAATAAACATTCACATCTTGTCATTTTGGAGCACATGCCAGGACAGATATCAGAGAGATGCATATCACTCATGGACACCACAGAAATACACATATCTGTTGTGACGAACAACACCTTCAAGGGCTTACAGCACTTTCCTTTCATAAGGGTTATGGATGCCCTACCTTGTAGGACAGGCCTGAAAAAAATGTGACCTTCTCACTGTGCTGTAACTTCTTTCTTTGTGTAAACCACTGCTGTCTGACACAGTTGCCTGACAGACAGATATTACCAGATTCAAACCCATGCCTATGGTACTAGGCTCTCTGCAGAGTGCTGTATTGGCTGCATGTGCCACAGGCGATAACAATGGAGGCTGTCATAAATAACTGAAATCAATGTGTGAAGTAAGAAAGGCATTCCAAATGCAATTTAAACAATCTGATTTAGGCAGAATGCTGAAAAGGAGCTGTGCATGTTACTGTCCACACAACAATGAGCAGCACACTATCAATGGCTTGTTGCCAAGGAAGCTGTTTCCATCATGTAGTATACACATGGCCAGAGAAATGAACCACATTCTATCTGTGTAGGTACGCTATGCAATCCAATACTCAATGCATGCGCCTTAGCAGCACTCACAGCATGACATACCCCAAATAACCACTTCATTGCCATGCAGTTAAAACATTTGATTATATATCATTGGCCAACATAAAAATGGATACAAATAGTTAAATACAATGTTTTTTTGTGTAACATGAGTAAATTAATATAATGTTGCCCTTTTTGGGAATTGAACAGCCAACTATAGAAGTCTACTGACTAATGACATGTGGATGAAACACATGCACCACAGTGAAAGTCTTAACACAAGTGTGACACTTCATCTATGTCAAGTCATTGCATAATATGATTGTGTCGCAAATAATGTCTTTGAGATAAAAGGGAGGGGGAGTGGTGAACGCCATTCATGCATTGCAGTAGAAGGCCACACATAACTAAAAGTCACTGAATGTGAGTTTTGAACCCCTGAACATTTTACTACAGGAAATGCATGATATGGTAGAGAATGAATGTGCAATTTTAGAAGTGTCACTACAGCTGTGAGATATACTTGTATTTCAAGGCATTGCATTATGTTATCCCTGCAAGGGGGACGTATGCCTGTAATTGGTGTAGTAAGCTGACAAGACAGACTCCAAAACAAAGTTTGCAAACCAAGAATAACAATATGTTACTGCAGAGACTACAATTCATGGTTCCAGCAGGAAACAATCTGAAGAAACACTCCAAAGCTGTTGAAACTTTTGGTTTTAGCACTTTCATTTGAATAAATGCAAAACTTCTTCAGATAAAACAGTAAAAATTGGAATCTCTGCAGTAATGTAGTTTTCTTCTTGGTAAGGCTACAAGATACAGAATATTGGCTCATTTCTTCATGCCAGTGGAAAACGCTTAATACAACTGTGATGTAAGGAAAATATAATCACGTCATCACTATTCTGATTAAAGCATTGCCATGTGAGAAATTATAGCTTTCTGTAAGAGGAATCAACATGTATAGGTGTACACAGCAGATCTCTTTGTCAACAGTGTTACTAACATGTACGGTCACAATAAGACTGAAACAATGTAATCTGAGCAGCAATAGCTGGATTTGAACTAACCACCCAAGATCACAAGCTACAGATTAGTGCTTGAATCACAAGCACCACACATCATGTTGAGATACAACTGGGACAGTACCTATTTAAATGGATGACATTACCACTGTTTATTCGCTGGATGTTTATGATAAAATATTGTCAAACAGCAGAATAACACTATACAACTACACATAATATATGCATTTGGAGAGTAATCTACACAGTATCAGGGTGAAAGACACACTCACAGCTGGACTCAAACCTCCAACCTATGTAAGCGCACAATCTACAAAGCACAGTATAAAAGTCACTAAAACTCACAAATCACAAAATTCGTACTACAGCTGTGAGATACTACAGTTATTTAACTATAATATAATCATAATCATTGTATTGGCAAAAACATATTTTCCATGGGAATGCCACTGAAAATACAGGATAATTCTGAATACAAATGAGGCATACGGCATCTATGAAGGGATGACATCAGTACTGTGTTGCCAAGGTGATGTGTGTTTTAAAATGACTTTTACATCTATCTGAGTTGCAAATGTTGCCACTACAAATATGTGTAAACCAGTCCTAAATTTGTTTACAATCACACACACTCTTACAAAGTAATCACTTGTGTATCTGAACCTCCTACCTATCTAGTTAGGCATTCTACAGAACAGTGTAAGAACCACAGGTGCCCCAGGAGACATCTAACTTTCAATGTGTACGAGTGCACTTTAGAAAGAATGACCTCATCACTCTGTTGCAGAGAAGATGTTGTTATGAAAAGTGGGATAGTGGATAGGGGACCCATCTACCTGTCTAAAGGTTTCCCCATGTGGAACTAGATTGATTTCAGCTGTTGCAATTATACCTACCTGACTCTACAGCCCCACAGTGACAAGTTCACCACTGTGAGATTTGAACATATTACCTATTCATTTACATAATCTACAGATCATTGCATTAAATTCATGCACCACAGTAGAAGTCTGTCTATAGGTGAGACATACATCATCTCTGAGGGGATGACACCACCACTTCATTGTTGAAATACTGCTATGGTTAAAACTCAAATGGCAAAACATGTCACTTGAGTGGAATGTTATAAATTGCAAATGTAGGTAAAAGCACTCAAATGTATTATGGGCTCTACTCAGGAATGGTAGTCAGTTTGTGTTTGAACCACCTACCTAACTAGTTACACAATCTAGAGAATACAGGATTATTCACAAGCACCACAGGAGAAGTCTGACTCTTAAGGGGGAGAGTGTGCACTTTTGACAGGATGACCTCATCATTGTGCTGCAAGAGAAAATGTTCCTGTTAAAATAGGGATAAGGGAGCTCTGTGCCAAGTTAATGTATTCTTCTCAGGGGAAGGGGACACAGCACCAAGTATTATTGACCTCTCAGTATACTCCTCAATGCACACACAAGTTTCCCATATTGAACATTGAACCTCTTATCTATTTAGTTACACAATCTGGAGAGCACAGAGATATTTGCAAGTGCCACAGAAGACTTCTGATGCTTATGAAGAGAGAGTGCACTTTTGACAGGATGACCTCATCATTGTGCTACAGAAAGAATATTTCTGTTAAAAGTGGGATAAAGTGCAGAGGGAGATGAGTGTAAAGTTAAATGCATTCTCTTCAGGGAAAATGCACACATCACCTTTAACATTTAAGTGTTACTTACCTGTCACTATCTGACCCTAGAGACATACACAAGCTTTCCTCTGTGAGAATTGAACCTCCTGTCTATCAAGTTACACAATCAAGAGAGCACAGTATTAGTCACAAGCACCACAGGAAAAGTCTGAGCTTAATGATATGAAAAAGCGCATTTGTAATCTGTAAACATTTGCTGTTTGGAACAGGTGGTACTATGCATCACAGGTTTGGGACAGATATATATATATATATATATATATATATATATATATATATATATATATATATATGTGTGTGTGTGTGTGTGCACAGGGCAGTGCCACAGCTCTGTGATTGTCCCATGTAATGACATACTTCCCTGCTAAGGTTCATATACTGTCCTTCATGGCATTGTGTTACTGTGAGGCAGGAGCGGCCTTAGTTCAACTGGTGCCCTAGGCAAAAGGGCTCCACAGCGCCCCCCACCACACCACCCAGTGTCCCCATCCTGGTCTACCTACATTAAATAAATACTGAAAAAGTGCCCCTGCTAGAGTGGCGCCCTAGGCGGCCGCCTAGTTGGCCTATGCCTAAGGCCGGCCATGCTGTGAGGGAATATACATGTTTCACAGTACAGGATGCCAAAGACAATCACAGTTATAAACTGGTAGATTATTAATTAAACATTCCTGCCACTACATTCTGGGATAACTGCACACTTGTCTTGATTCATACCTGTTTAATGTGCATTGAGAAGACAAACAGACACTTCCTACATAGCACAGTGCACTGCAGAATAACAGTGCTGGATTATGGGTGAACAGGTTAACCAACATTGTAACACAGTTGCAAGTGTGCCCACTGGAGAGCAAACATATGCTAACAGATGAATCGAGTCAACATCACTCTGAAATCAAGTTAACTTGTCAAAATTCAATACAGACGTACAAACATTGTGCAACTTAAACAAATAATTATTTTTGTACATTTTTACTCTCTGCCTGAAGAACAGTGTTACTAAGGTTAATTGTGCTGTTGATGGCAAAGTATTTGAGCATGCATAACCATATCTTGAGGTGTTGGACTTAGAATGGAAATTGACATTACACTATGGTGTTCTTTGCTGACTTTTGAGCAAATAGGCATTATACACACACAACTACATGTGAACCCTGCTGGAAGAATACAGAACAGATATGTGTTATGGTCATGTTTCATTTCTAATTATTTACACATTTGTTATGACAGATGCATTTAGTTAAACCTTATATGAATGCTACAGATGTAATATGAAACAAATGGGGGACTAAACATGTTATTCCTGGTGGAAACATGGCTTATGGAAGCATATTAAAATCAAATAGGCTGAATGGATGAAACAGAAGAGGTAAGACGTGGACAGTTGGTAACAAGAATACATACTGTAATACTAACATGCATATTAGTGCATGTTTTATTTCTGCATATTTTCTTTGTGTTACTGTTTGCTTTATCAGCATAATTATTCAGGCAAGATCTGTTCAAGACATGCTGCACAGTAGAGGTCAGGCACATTAATATAACATGAGGATAATGTTTTGTTAAAGGGAAGATGAGCCAACATTTACAGTCACAGGAGTCATACAAAACATTTAAAAACATTTTTCCATACATCTGAATTCGAACCTTGAGAGCATTCCAAGAAAAAAGCATACATGAGTATTCTATAAACTCACCATTTAGGAAGGCATACTTCACAAAGTTCCCATGTTAGGAAAGATAGAAGAACAGTGGAATTTATGTATTGCTCTTCATCACACTCTTGAAAATTTAAGCAGTACATTCGTTTATTCAACTTGTTCAAAACTAGATTAACCTGACGATACATAGCTAAGCCCAGTAGTGCGAAGGGCACCACAGTAATGCAGTGCAAAGCAAAAACTCGCAAGATTTTCCCAAAGGCTGTTTACTTCCATTTATCCTCAGTTGTAGTTGGTGCTCTGTGCTAGACATTGCACAAATGCAGAGGAGGGAGACAAATGACACAGAAGGGAGAAGGTACATACACAAGGGAGAAGGAGGCAGGGACGAGTAACTTAGGACAAAATCAGGATAATGTTGGGTCATATACAGGCAACAGCTACACATAAAATAATGTACTGCAAACAGTCAGTAATCCTTAGCTAAGGCCTGGATTAGAACCCTTGAAAGTAGTCAAAAACTCTACACATGTGGGCAGTATCTCATAACACCACAAAAAATTTGCTACTTTACATCATTTAAATAACACAGTTAAAGGGCAGACTTAACTTACTGAAGCAGAACACATAACCAGAGAGCAATAGAGACAGATGGAGAGAGGAATAACAACAACATTTTTTGTGAGACAAGTAGGACCCTTCTGCTTGGTATGTTACCTTTGGCTCCCTATTGAAATGTCAGCACTTGAAATGAAGAGTGCTGAAAAGCCAAAAAAGAAGACCAAAAAGCTGGAGTAGAGCGAATTTATAAAATCATTCTTCTTCTTAAAACTACTTTTTCTAGGGGGGGCTGCACCCCTACATGTGGGAGACAGGCTTCTCCCCCCAAACTTATATATACCAACTCTGAGACTGACATACCTCAGACAAAAGGGAATATTACAAGAATTGTAATCTTGGACTTGGTATATACAAGTCTGATCTTTCGGCCATTCAGTCTCTGCATTTAGGGATTCACTCTAGCAGGTCCTGACATTTCAAATGGTTACTGTTACTTTTACTTATTACCTCATTAGTAAGCTGTCATGCTCTGTTTAATAAAGTTCTTGCCACAGAGATCAAGAAGGGGTAAGACTGTACAACCATCATTAGGACATAGCAGGATAAGGTTGGCTTACTACGTCTTCTTGTTGTGGCTGCAGTGTTTTTGCAAATGATGTGTTGCTGCACCATTCAAATGGTATATTAATGAAATATTGTAAATAGAGAGAAATAGAGATGTTTGCAGTTAACTATATGATAACAATATGAAACATCAGGACATAATGATTTGACCTACAGTTGCAATTAAACCCATGACATATGGAAAAACATCACTGTAGAAAAAGGGAAAATATTTCAACTTACCACATAAGAACTTCTAGCTTCTGTTAAAGTAACTGTTTCATAATACTATTTTTGTCAGCCTTTACTCTATATTCCAATAGTGCAGTGAATTTAAGCACATTTGTGTGAAAGTAACCAGACTACTGTGGCTAAAATTAAATTCTTCAGCTATTGCATTAGGAAATTAAACAGTGTTCACCTTCACTCAGCATTGGTGCACTATGCCAACCTTCCCACAAATGCTGAGGATGAAAAGTGAAAGCTTTTCCATGGGCCATTTCTGGCCATGTGTTTTGTGTGTGATTCTAGTTTTTGACCAGATTAAATGTGTGAAAAAGGGGTTGATAGGGCAGTGATGAAAATGGAGGGCAAGCAGAAGGTAGGACAGAGGGGAAAGAATACGGGAATTTGCAGGAGGGTGGTGGGAGAGCACCATAGCTATCCACGTCTTCAGAATATAAATGTAGAATTGTACAAAGTATTTCATGACTTCAGAGAGTCACCACATCAGGGATGGGTACCAACAACAGAATAATGCTATTTAGCCAATTGGTTCAATTTAAGAGTGTCAATAAGGCACATAGGTAAGGTGGAGAGCTATGTATAGGGTGCAATTGTTTGTGTAACAGGTGCCCATTTTCTCTATTTTTCTAAAGAGGGAGGAATGCTAGGGAAGGGTCTTAGGAATGTCAGGGTCAGGTTGGTAGGGTATGTTAGGAAGCAGGTACAGACATACAGGACATACAACACAGAAAAGGATCATCATGATTGGAAATACACCAGATGTGCAGCCATGTCCAGATTGAGCACAATGAAACTGTAGTGCACACCTTCAGAACTGTCATCACTGTCTCCTGTGTCAGTTGCCTCTGTCAGTGCTTGATGTGGCATCAGTTTCACAATGTGATGCAGGACCTTCTCAACCCTGCTGATTCGTGTACCAAGGCCCCTCTCCATTATATCCTCCACCAGCTCTGGTAGCTCCTGCTGGGTGACAAAATTGCCACATACAGTAGCATAGCTCCTGAAAAGTACCACTGCACCAGCAGTCAGGGCAGAGCTACCTGAGGCAGATGGAGCAGGTAAGGCAGGGGCTGCGAATGCAACACTGACAGGTTGTGAAACTTAAGTGCTGGGTGTCTGTGCTGCCATCTGTGCATATAGGGTGGGTCGATCCACAGTGGCCAGTTTACCTCTTTGTGTTGTTGGCCATTTTGTTTAAAGCAATAAGGTATACAAACAGCAGAATGTTAAGAAATTATTAAAAAAAAAAAAAAAAAAGAGAGAGCTAGAAAGATAGGGTTGGGGGGGACAAAAAATAAGAGAGAATTAGACCCATGGCATGTCATATTATTTTATTTTTTTCAGTACATAAACAAAAATGATAACTATTGTACACCTTTGCCACATTCAGATATGATGGGAAGGTATTGATGTGCCATAAAATAAACAAATCTCAGTGTTATGATATAAGAAATAGCAGCTTTTGTGTTGGGTAGTATATATGCATTCACATGTAATGATTGCATTTACCATAACTAAGTTATTCCTGACATTTATTATTGCTGTTATTATTTTAGAAATACTATCCTGCAATAAAACCTAATCACTGCTTTTGGGTATTGAACTCACACACAATAAAGCTGGTGTTCGCATTGCCTAATGTAAGGCAGCAAGAGTGATTGGAGAAGGCGTGCATGCTTGATATCAAGGTTGAGGTATGCCTGCTCAAGCTGCTAGAAAGTGAGAGACTGAAAATACTTATCTGACTTTTATTTGGACCTGAGGCATACTTAACTTGTGTTAGTTAGTTAGTTAGTCTCTCCTGGTGTGCCTCACAGTTTGTTGCTATTTCCTCTGCAGCTGCACAGTAGAGATAAAGAAAGGAACAGAAATGAAAGCATATTGAATAACTGCCATTGCATGGTATATCATTGACTGTTGATGGGTCAGTATACTATGCTTACACAAGCTATTTCGAGCCTCAGCCTTATACCGAGACCTGGTATAATCCCTCTGCACCAGCCTACTCCTGTAACTCTTCATGAGGAGTGCCCCAAAAATCCTGGACTCTTCAACACCCCATCTCTTTGCTCTAAATTTAGCACAATTCTCTTCATCACCTGCCATGTCTACAGAAGTTAGGCTAATGATGTTGTTGTTGTTGTGTCTTTCGGCTTTTCCCGGTTAGGGGTTGCCACAGTGGAATTCTGGTCCACTAATTATTGGCAGTAGATTTGTACGTGCCGAGTTGCCAGCCCTGACGCACAACCTTCAACGAAGGTATGCCCATTCACGCATGTCTCCACACAGAAGACGCTTTAGCTGAGAATCGAACAGGACAACATCTTACTGTGAGGCGACAACGCTACCGAAGTTAGGATAACAATGTATGTCTGAACTGGTGCCCAGTTCAGATCTTGCATGTACTTGCTAACTGCATTTGAGTAAGCATATGGATTCCTTGTCAGACACATTAGCAGTGCTTGCATAAAATAGTAATAAAGGTGTGAAACATGTCAATGAAATTTGCCACGTGTGATGATGAACTGTTTGACACATGTTGCAATATTCAATAAGGAAATGCTTAATGGCTTGATGTTTGGAAGGATTAATAGGATGTATTATGACATAGTTTGATATTCAGACTTACATAGTGTTAAAATTGTGTTTTACCATCTAGGACTTGAACCCATGGGATAAAGAACACAAAAATTGAAATGTAGCTTATTCATTATCATTGGCACAAGAAAACTTCCTTTTAAGCATAGTAATTAGAGCTATATAAAGAACACAAAAAAATGAAATGTAGCTTATGCATTATCATTGGCACAAGAAAACTTCCTTTTAAGCATAGTAATTAGAGATATATTAATTTCAGAATGAATGGAGATATACTTAATAGAAGCCTGTATGTATGTGATTTTAAGTAGTCCTAGGGATGTATGTCTATGTAAAAGGCAATATTTCTGTTTGCAAATATATTTCAGATGGTTTAGTTGCATGACTCGAGTAATACAGCTGGGGTATGTTACACACATACTTAAGGCATTCTGTCCTAAACACATAGTTAGGATATGTGATAAGTCATGAAGATTAAAATAAGCTATTGTATCCGTTTTATCTCTCTCTCTCTCTCTATATATATATATATATATATATATATATATATATATATATATATATATAGATAGATATAGATTTAGATATAGATATACACAAGTGCATTTTAAATTAAATATCAGAACTGTCATGTTTAACAAACTGTGCAGACATTATCTTGAGGTTATATGTAAAGCATTAGTAATATATACTAGATAGAAAGTTTAGTTATGCAAGCATTAATGAGACATTGCTTGCAATAAACATGTTTATCATTATCTTTTGTATTTAGTTTTACATTGCTAATCAAAATGCTGTGAGGAAATGAGATTCTGACAACCTTTTCAAAAGTACTTGCTAGCTAGATTTGAACCTTTAATCCCCAGTGCTCTTTATCTAGATTCACTACACTTATATCTTGTACCACAGAGATAGGCATGAAATGTGGAATTTTTCCACTATAATGGACAAAATCCTAGAACGAACCACCACAAACTAAAAACAATGTCTTTATTTATTGACAAATAAAACAAATAAATAAAATTCACAGGAGCTCTACTGTGTGACAAGCACTTTCGGCTATTCAGCCTTCATCAGATCTAATGAGAGAGCTCTGGCGATTAGTTAAAATAGACAGTCCCATCCAGTCATGCACTTGTTACTTGACAACTTCCTGTTCTTACTCCCAATGGGAATGAAAAAAGCACACCAGCTTAATGTGCAGTTCTATTATGAAGTAATTCCAAGTGTAAATATAGTCAGCGCATCTTTAAACATCTATGTTTTAGGGTTGGTTTTATTGGCACAATATTATTAATGCCAGGATGCCTGTCAGCTCTAAGGTTTATTATCCACTCTGTCTCTCGAACGTCAGTTAAGTTTTCAAGGTCACACAGAAGGAGATTGGACAGAGTGAAACTTCTCCCTCCAGTCATCTCAATACAGCTCTTGGTCTCTCTCACCTCAATCGGGAACAAGAAGTGATACGTACTACATCTAACAATGCTGCGAGTAGTGAAATCTCTGTTAATGATACTTCAAATTCCAGCGGCATTAGTATTAATAAAGACACTTTGGCCACAAACCATGATGTACAAGTGGTTAGACCTAAAGAAGGTCTTCAGCATGCACCTCTCTTTCAGAGTCTACCGTTTTTTACTGAAGCAGAACATGGAACGGAATCCCAGATTGCAGAGTAGAGAGAGAAAAAAGAAAAATTGTTTCCTTGAGCAATAATGAAACTGACAGCTTAGTGTTCAATATGTCCATATTACAGCTAAGCAAGAAACAAATGAGCATCCTTAATAAAGGATTAAGGTTTATACCTTCCATTCACTCTAGTCTAAGTAAATTTAGTCTGGATATTAAGTATTTTTGCAGGAATGTTACTCTGAAGAACATCTTTGGAACTAATGAGCAGCAGAACTTAAGGAAGATGAAATGATTGTGATTAAGCCAGCAGATAAGGGTGGTGCCATTGTCATTATGGATTCGACATGGTATGTTAATAAGATGAGATCTATGCTAAGGGATACGCATACGTATATTAAGCTTACTAGAAGAGAAGTAACTTCTGTTATAACCAAAGTAACTGATACTTTAGAGGAATTTTTGCTAAATGGGCAACTGAGTTTGCAATTGTTTGAATTTCTCAAGGTAGAGCATCTCACTATTCCAACCATAAGTGGTCTACCTAAGATACACAAGGATCGGAGTGATCCCCCTCTACATCCGATTGTTACTGGACGTGATTGGGTAACAGAACAACTATCCATGTATGTGGAAGATTTCCTAAAGCATTACGTGAGACAAACTGAAATGGTCCTGAAAGATACAGGTGATTTTTTAGAATGCCTTTATGACACTATAGATGCTCAGGGAATTCCAACTAATCCACTTCTTGTGACAATGGATGTCTGCAATATCTTCACTGTAATACCTAACCAGCATGGAATTAAAGCTATCAGGATGTTCTTAGCAAGTTTAGATGTAAGAAATGATCTTATATGTGACCTTCTGAAGCTAATACTTGAATCCAACATCTTTACATATGGGGATGAGTACTATTTACAAAATTGGGGTGTGGCAATGGGCACCCCATCCGCAAATAGTTACTCGAACCTTGTGTTAGCTCAATGGGAGAAGACCAAAGTTCTTAATGAAGTTAATCCATGGCTAAATAACCTAAGGTTCTATGGTTGTTTTGTGGATGACGTGTTTATTTTTTGGGATGGAAATATACAAGAACTACTTGACTTTCGGCAATATTTAGATGGAACCACTGACTTTCTTAGATTCATTGTCAACTATTCAGGAGAAGAAATTGACTTTTTAGATGTAAGGCTTACTTACCATGTAGATACAGGCATTGGTACTTCTATTTTTCGTAAAGAGACATGGAAAAATCATTACTTGCACAGGAACAGTATGCACCCTAATCACATCTTTAAAAATACCATGGAGAACCAAATCATTAGAACATCAAGGCTATGTACGAAGGATAGTGACTTGACCCAAGAAACCAGAAAGATACAAAGCTTCTTACATGAAAGAGGTTACCCGGAAAAAGAGACTGTTATGAAACCTGATAAGTTAAAGAACATTAGGGAAACGAATGGACGTCCCTTTTTCAGGCGGAAAGATGAGACAAGGCAAGTGAACAGATTTAATGGAAATATTTCTGAAATGAAAAGCAGTTTAAAATGCATACTGACTTATAGGTCAGATTCCAAGCTGATCTGTGATACTATATGCAAATACTGGCCTGTATTAATAGAGAATGATAAGACAACAGATATAGTAGGAGAAGCACAAAAGTTTATCTACAAGAACAAAAAGAATTTAAAGAGGATGTTGTGTTCCAAGGATGGTGTTCCCGAAAAGATCTGGAATTCAAGTATATAAGAGAGGCACTTATAGATGTGGCAAATGCAAAGCATGTCCATACATGAACACTAGTAATTCCTTTATACATCCTATTTCGAATCATTCTTTTTATCTCAATGGATATGCCACATATCTATCCCGAGATCTAGTTTATCTTGCTAACTGCCGAAAGTGCACAGCCTTCTACGTAGGCAAAACTAACCAATTGTTTAAGATCAAGATTATGCAACACCTATGAGATATTTTGAAAGCAGACCCTAAGAATGCTCTAGGGTGTCATGTTATACAATTTCCTACACACTCATTTATTTTTATGGTTCTGGATCTCATTAAATCCAATATTCGTGGTGGTGACCTTGAAAACTTAACTGACGTTCGAGAGACAGAGTGGATAATAAACCTTAGAGCTGACAGGCATCCTGGCATTAATAATATTATGCCAATAAAACCAACCCTAAAACATAGACGTCTAAAGATGCGCTGACTATATTTACACTTGGAATTACTTCATAATAGAACTGCACATTAAGCTGCTGTGCTTTTTTCACTCCCATTGGGAGTGAGAACAGGAAGTTGTCAAGTAACAAGTGCATGACTGGATGGGGCTGTCTATTTTAACTAATCGCCAGAGCTCTCTCATTAGATCTGATGAAGGCTGAATAGCTGAAAGCGTTCATCACACAATAGAGCTCCTGTGAATTTTATTTATTTGTTTTATTTGTCAATAAATAAGAATGTTGTTATTAGTTTATGGTGGTTCGTTCTAGGATTTTGTCCATTTTAGTTGTTTTGCTTGCCTATGGAACAACCTTCAGCTGTTTTAGGGTGTTTTCTTGCTTACTTGTTTAAATTTTCCACTATGTTCTGTCCAGAGTGCTGATGAAGGCACACTGTTGCCAGGCATGTTTGTGCTACAGAAAGTGATCCAAATTAAAATTTTCACTTTTTCCCTTAAACAGTGAATCATATTTGCATGCTGCCAAGTGGGAGCAAATACAAAAGGCATTGGAAATTAAATATGACAGAGTAAAATGCTGATAGTAAAAATAATTCAATCAATTGCTATATCTAGCAATGACCATAGCAAGAAGTGCATTACAGTGACACATTCATCCTTGTCACATCTCCTTGCAATATCAGAAATGTACTTTGTGGAACACATTATCAGATTTGTAGTTAGTGACAAATAAAGGGAAAGTGGGCAGACAACAGCTCACACACTGTTAACAGTACTGAGAATAGTTAAGTTTTACAAAACACATGACAAAAAGTGTATTAATATGTATTCAGCCCTATCTCTCTAAAGTTAATAATAAACTGTATTCAAACCCTGTATCAGCTGCCATATTTCTTTAACTTGCTTAACCTACACCTTGTGCCTCAGAGAAAGTTACCTGGCAGGTGCATTTTCTTCACTGAGTACTATCCAAAGTGCTGACATCCACTCACAGACACCAGACTTGTTTGCACTACAGAAGACAGCGTAAATAAAAATGTTCACCTTTTTCCTTAGGAAGTGAACTGGGTTTGTGTGTTGCCAAGTAGACAGCAAATACAAAAGACATTAGAAAAGAAATGACAGAACAAAAACAAACTGAAAGGATAAATTAATTCAAGCATAGGGTATACCTATCAATGACCAGAGCAAGAAGTGCTTTACAGCTACACATTCATCCATCTCACATCTCATTCACATATCAGAATTTTACTTTTTAGCACACATTATCAGGACAATAGTTGCTGACAAATAATGGTAAAAGGGAGAGACAACAGCTCACATGTTGTTAGCAATACTGGGAATAGTTGATTTTCAAACAGCAACAAAATAATATCACATCATATGGGTAAATATGTATTCAGACCCCCCTTTTCAAAATGATTACTTCACTGTATTAGAACCCTGCATCAGCTGTTTTCCTCCTCTAAGCTCACTGCACTTACACCTTGTGCAACAGAGAAAATTAATTTCAGAGGTGCATTTTCTTCGCCAAGCACTATTCAGATGCTGATGTCTACACACCACAGTCAGGCTTGTTTGTGCTACAGAAGGCAGCAAAAACTCAATTTTTCACCATTTTCCTTAGGCTTTGCACTACAGATCACTGCTGAGGACTGCTGCTTGTCCAGAGTGCACAATGCAATACTAAATGGAGCGCAAAAGAGGTGGAGTGAGAGACAGAAAAAAGAAGGTGCTGAAATAGAGATCACATTATGAAAAAAGTAGTTAAAATGTATACTTTTGATATTTCCTCAACTTGTTTGTGTTTCCGCATGAAAATATGTGCATTATTTTTTTTACTACTAAGCCATCTGAGCTGTAAGAAAAGCCTATCCCAGGTCTCACACCCAGGACCCTGTACACTGCAGTCAGAGACAATACTACTATGCCATCAGAGCTGGCATCATTATGTTCACATAAGCTCAGCTACATCTGGATTAGAACCCCAGGACACCAGGGCATTCACAAAACACAATTCAGATTCTTATCGCTATGTGTCACACTGGTCTACCTGATATTATTGAAAACTCACTCACTGAACTGCAAAAAGATAAGACGACTTTGCCAAAGACTCAATTTTCACAAATGTGCACATCACCGGAATGTTACTTTGGGAAAGGAGACACTTGGTCACCATGGGAAAAGTTCCCCTTTTCCCTACTTTAGTGCGATCTCAAAGTCAGCATATTTAGTTAGGGGATATGAGGAACACAGTCCACTATATGCAGGGTGTGGGGTGAAATCTCCCACATGGGTAGGTTTGATATACTCCGGTGTGTTTGTTTTTACCTGGTGGCCAAGTGTCTTTCCTGGAGTAAAACTCTGGTGATGTGCACATTTGAAAAACTGAGTCTTCAGCAAAGCCATCTCATCCTTTTACAGTTTGATGAAGTGTTTTTTTTTTGTTAATATCAGGTAGACCTGTGTCGCACACATTATACTGTTAAGATAAAAAAGAGTTTACATATACTCCTTATGTAACATAGTATCAAATCACATTACAGAACCAACAGAAAAAAAACTGACCTTTGTCCTATGTAATTTGCAGTTAGATATGTGGATGGCTGTGATGTTGGTAGCAAGGCAATAATATTTCCTCACAAAAATAAAATAAAACAGTTGAACACTGTACCTTTTTTGCTTCTCTTTATTTTGTGAACATCATTGAAATACCTTTGCTTCTCTAATAAGACTGCTATATGTTTTGCCTTGTAGTTGCTATATGTTTCAACGAGTAATCTATTTCCTTAGAACTGCAGACACAATTGTATTCAGAGGCAAAAACTGTTGTCATAAACAATTCATATCAATGGTAGGAATGGTCTTCTCATAAGCAGTCAATGGTAATTGCAACATTTATTCTCAGTACCTTCTCTCTGACACACCCTGATTGATACTGCAGAGTAATCATTCACACTTGCAAGCACTTAGCAGGTAACACTGCTCGCAGCTCATCCTTGCATAGGTAGGGTATGTGTATGCAATTGTGTAGGTCCTTACATCATGACAACATTTCCTGCACTTAGTGCAGATTTTGGAATTCATGAATGTTAATGAGTTCACACCTCATTTGCTTAATTATAGTGCTCACAGTACTGAATTTATTCTATATCAAGGTAATTGTGTAAGCAAGAAAATGTGTATCACGGTAGGGGTGACTGTTTACCCAGGGAGATAAATGGTGCTAATTGCTTGCAAAATGTTTCTAGTGTCACAACTAACTTAATGCAAAGGTAAGTTGTTGTTTTTTTACAAAATGCTGTATTTCAAACCTAGTGATGGATTGGTATGCATTGTTTGTTCCTTTCTGGTGGTATAGGCATGTATATCTGTTATTTGTTAGATGACAAAAGTTTATGGAAAATAAAACATAACATTATGGAACATTTTATATGCCTATCTGGCAAGTTATTGCTGAAGACTGTTGTATAACTTACAAGCTAGGTCAGGGGCTTCATGCTTGCTGCCCACAAATGTGTTAAGCATGTAAAATATAATTGACCGCCTCCAATGTAAGTTGACATCCAAGAACACTTTTACACATTTGCCCTGGAAAAGTGTACATTGCTTTGGTTAATGTTGCAATGTACTGATCAATTACACTATTATTGTCCTCCTTACATTACCTGTATACTTTCTTTTCATTTCTTTTACTTTTTTTTTGGGGGGGGGGTGCTGTATTTACTTCTGTGGACTAATATGGAGCTTTAATTTTTTACATATTTTTACATTGATGTTGGCTCTGCCATTGAGAACAACACTAGACGGTATACTGCCGAACTTTCAGGTAGGTAATACAATTCAATAATTTGCACTTATTTCTTTGGTGTTTGGCTTACCCTCATGCATTCCCCACCACTACCCTGTGCAATGATGGATGACTATGCACTGCCTTTTCCACATTTTTAATGTAGTTAAGGATCAATATATATATCTGGGAAAGTAAAATGCCTGATGTACATTATTGTGCAAAGTCCATAGGTGGATATTGCAGATGGGTCTATATTACATGTTCGAAGAGTCAGTTCATTGAACAGCATTTTACATCGAAAATGCCGTTCAGCGAACTGTTATAGTGAGGTCGTAGTATAGTGAAGATCAGAACATTTGCCCTTTCTTCACTGTAGTGCGATTTAGGAGTTGGTATATATAATTAGCTGGGGGTGTGGGAGGCACAGCCCCCCACAAGTGTGAGTTAGACGAACGGCATTTTCAATCTAAAAGCCATTCACTGAACTGACTTTTCATGGTTGTAATATAGACCCATTGCAGACATCATAGTCATGCAGTATTACTGACATTACTATACACAAGACAGATGTCTCATCTTAGGGACATATGACTACCTGCATATGGAACTAAGCAGTTAAGTGTTTCTTTTTTTTCTTAGACAAGTTCCAGTCTTACCTTAGGCCTCAGATAAGGGTAGAATCAATTGGATGTTTACTATACTGTTTCCATGTCTACCTGGTTTTGCTGGACAATATTCTGTGTCATGCAGTCCATGATAAGTCAAATGGCATCTAAAGACCCTTCCTCTTCTTGCCTGAGGTCTGGCATCAGCTGCAGTACCTTGATTTATGCCTATTGCACATACAGCATGATAATAGCAGGTGCAACCCCTAACATTTTTTTTCTAAGTGTAATCATGCCTCTATTCCAAATGGTTATAGAGGCCAGGGCAAAAGTGACCACTGAGTGTACTTGATTACTTTATACCTTCCTGAATAGCTTTGTCATGTTGGATTGGTTAATTAGCATGTAATTTGGCTCATTAAGCTTTCATTAACATATTCTACCATTTCCCTTGCTTTAAGGCTCTACACTACATAGAGAGGAGTTTAATGAATACCAAGTAGCATTGTATCCACTTGGCGACATGATAGCAGCACTTTGTGTAGCACAAGTTTCCAATGTTATCATGTGATATCTTTATATATACATAGCATATAGTACATTGGACATATTCGTTATGCTTTATCAAATTGTGAAAGAGACACTCATTATTAATTTTGCTTTGTTTACCAGGAATGTCCAACTGAGCTGAGTAGTTCTTTTACAGTGGAGGCACAGGGAGAAAAGCTCCACTTATATAAAACACAGTGCATGGCATAACAATAATACAGCAGTTTACAATAGCACAGTTTAAATCGGGGAGGACTAATTTATAACATTTAGAGACAGAATTTTGTCAAGATAAAATATACAGAAGCTTAAGCTATTTGAAAAGTATCAGACTATATGCAAGTAAAATAAGTATAGTACATACAAGTAACATTTTTAAATAAGTACATACAAACTGATCTTTTTATGCATTTAAAAGAAACATTCTTAATGAGAAACAAAGTTAAGAATTTTAAAAGAAAAAAAAATTCTAAAACAATTATCATGGAATTCACAGAAATTAGGACCGTTACTAAATGAAGTCAAATTTTATGAAGAAATCACACAAATAATATATAAGCCAATAAAGTACACTGAGCTAAAGTTGTGAAAGGGAAAAACTTAATAAAGTATTCATTTTGACATAATGTACCAGTCACACACATCACACTAAGAAGGTATGTGTGATAGCTTGTGTTCGCGGCCTCTTGCAATTACAACTCAAGTTATAGCTAGCTAGGCCCCTTGGAGGGGTTGGAATGTGCATATTTGTAATTTATCCCTATTTTTTTTTTTTAAATTAAATACAAATAAAACGTCTTCTACCAAGCAGCTAAACAGGAAGGCACTGAAAATCACTGGATGGTTTGAGACAAGGTTTGTGGTGTCCTGCTTATAATTTGTACCAAGTTATAACTAGCTTGATCCCTTGGGAGGGTTAGAGTATGCCTGCCTGTAGTCTATCCCTTTCTTCCAACATACAGAAAACTCAATGGCAAAAAATAAAATATAAATCAAATAAAGTTTCTCCCACCAAACAGTCACTTGGGTGGGTTCGATTTCCATAGTTGTCGATCCGTTGTGCTGTAGAATATGCATTTACTTGCCCTTGGTAAATTCAGTGTATTGCTGAAATGATTTTCACTGAATTAGGGTCAATGATCCAGTGTTCGCTGCAATGGGATTGCAAAGAACTAATACAGACCCCAACACACTACTATATAGTTTGAGATAAGGTCTGGAAACATGGAACCTCTTCAATTTTAGATACGTTATGCTTGACTAGGATCTACTGTAAGTGCTCGCTTGCTATATGCTCATAACACACTTACTTGCTGTCACTTGCTTGAAAAGGCAAGTGCTCAAACTCACACTAACTTGATCTCCTGTAAATACTTAGATCTCACAATACCCTATCCTATAAAACTGTATAGCCCTACCCAAACCCTAACTCTAAGCTTAAAACTTCCATCTCACTCCCTAACCCTAAAACTCCCTTCCTGCCCTCTAAGTATAAAATTCACTTCCAACTCCATAACCCTAAAACTGTCTTCTCACTCCGTAAACATAAAATCCCCCTCCCACTCCTTAAACTTAAGAATACCTTCTTGCTGTCAACCCTAAGGCTCCCTTCCAGCTTCCTGAACATAAAATCCCCATCCTGCTCCATAAACAAAAAACTAGTCTCTTCCCAATTAAGGCCCTGATCTGCACTTCCATCCACACCCACCCTCTCACCATGGCTGCTGCACTTAATCTCACTTGAACGTGAATAATGTGTACAGATAAGCTGCGAATTAGTTCCAGCATGAATGTCAGACTATCCAAACTTCAAGGTGCTTGAGTTCTTGGTTTTAAGACACTAATATTTGAGCACTTGGGACTTAAATGTTTATAGCAGACATGCTTGACTTCTGCTTTTAAACTTGATATGTTGAAAATGGTTGCAGCTTTGCTTTCAATGGTACTTAATTATTTCTACTGATAACCCAGAACAAGAGATTGATAGACCTTTTGGCTTTATCTGGAAGGAAAAAAATCAATAGATATTTGTAGTTTGTTTAATTACTTAAGTCCTCTTTATTGCTTAGAGAAAGCTATCACCATATGATACTTAACATATGTCTGTTGGTAGAAACAGAATATTTGAAAAGACCATGAAATATAACATTAAAATGTTCTTGCTATTCTTATAGCAAAAAAAAAAAGAAAAAGGAGAAACAAGCTGTGCACCTATTATAACATAATTCTTTCTGTTATTGTAGGTGTCACAACATACTACACTCCTTATTCCTTCCTGTCAGAGCTGTAATTTGAATGGGGGAGGTCAGAACAGCTTGTCAGGCTGAACCAACAAAAAAATTATAGTATATGCCTGAAAGAAGAGTAATTTAAAACTTACAGCAGCCACTAACATTATTTATGCTAACATTCAAAAATAACATCAACATTAAACACTGGCATATTCTAGAGATCTGTCATGGGATTCCTGAAGCAATCCATCTGCATAAACTCAGAACCACCCACACTTCCTGTCTAAAGACAATGAAGGAAAAGAATCACAAACAGTTGACAACGCATTTCATTATCCTAAACAAATCCAGATTAAATGTGCAGTCTTTGTGAGCAGTGTTGGTGTTTCACTTAATCATATATATCCAAAGACTTTCACACACCACAGAGGCAACTTTGAAAAACTAAAGTTTACTGCACTCTGCCGTGTTTTGTTTCTATTGTATACAGAGGTATTGCCACCAAACTTGTTGCCTGGAGATGTTTAAGGAAGAAGGACACTCCACAGCATATGTTGGCATATGTCATACAAAAAAAATCTTGGAGAAATATATTTGTTGGTTGCAATGTATATTTATTCATTCTCTGTAAATACTCTTATGGAAAAGTCTATACCTATTATTACTAAGAGACTTCACTATAACAATGGTCAATGTTTTGTTAGAAAGATGAAAACTGCATCTACATGGGTTCATGGAAAGGTTTTCTCTAAAGTCTGATTTAAGGTTAAAGAGAAGGGTTTTTGTGGGATTTGAATGCACTCATTTATAGAATCTCCATGTTTCATTTTCAGTGCTGTAGAAGCGGGAGTGGCCTTAGGTCACCTGGTGCCCCAGGCAAAAGGGCTCCATGACACCACCCACCACACCATGTGGTGCCCCATCCTGGTCTACCTACACCAAATTAATACTGGAAAAGCGCCTCTGCTAGAATGGCTCCCTAGGCAGCCACCTAGTTGGCCTATGCCTAAGGCTGGCTAGGTGTAGAAGCCAAAAATACCATTTCATAAGAGTTACAGGGCATGCATCCTATTTTAGCCATATTTTTAAAAAACTAAAACAGAGTTGCACATGCATGTAAACTTTGGAAGTTTAGAGCAGAGGATTAAGCCTATGAACTGCTCATGAAATTTGTCACATAGTCCTGAATTTGATTCCCTTAATCATAGCTTGCAAAGTGCATCACTTGATTGGAGTGGTCCCACGTAACCCTTGCAATGATTTACTTGTTCCTAGTGAGCTTACCTGTTTAATAAACAAATTAAGTAGTACTTCAGATCTTATGTTTATATCTCTCCGGAGCAAGTAGATGTCAAACCTAGCTCTACAGTGCATGCCATTAGCCATTATGATAGTTATCCTCCACATATACACACTACAACTCACAATACACAATGTTGCCTGTCTAAGCAATAACTTATCGGTAATATGCATGTCAGTCCTACACTGGTTGTGCCTTTCACTACATAACCATCCTTGTTTAACAGCTGTTTGTCTCTGTTTTATCTTGGTCTTTGCTGAATTGGCCATTGTCTGACATGACTAGTTTGCAGTTTGTAGAAAGGATGTGACCAGTACAGGCACTGTGGTATAGTCCTGGGATGTTTCACACTGCTCTAGTCCCCGTTACGTATTTGTTGCATTTCATACTCCATGATTTTTCTTGTAGTCTTTATGCTCTAAGTTTTATTACTCTGTTAATTTTGTCTGAAACCAGAAAACCAAAAGCTGGATACTCTACAAAAAGAATCGTAAAATCATAAGGCCTAAACATGAAGTAAAGCTCCAAAATGGACCAGGTTGCAAACTCCAGAAAGCAAGCGCAAACCCCACAATTGAATGGCAAATGGTGACACTTTTATTAAGCTTAGAAAAAGTAACAGAAAGTTTTTCATCCATCAACAAATGAAGAGGATGTGACCAGTCTAGGCATTGTGTTGTAGTCTTGGGATGTTTCAGTCCCCATTACTTACTTGCTACATTTTACACTTCATGCTTTTTCTTGAAGTCTTTATGCTCTAAGCTTTACTACTCTGTTAATTTTTTCTGAACTTAAACAAATGAATGCTGTAGTTGTCTATAAATAAGGTATGGGTCATGTATGAGAAAGATAATTTCTACCTAGAATACCTACTCCATTTATCAAATAAATAAGAATTAAAATCACGAGACAGTTGTTGAAACAAAGTATGAGTGCTCTAGTTAGAAGATTTAGCAAAGGAGGTAGATTGCATTTAATTCATTAATTTGTTTTTTGATAACCTCCACTGTATTTTTACAGGGTCATGACAATGCTGGAACCTACCCTGGCAAACAATGGGCACAAGCCATAGAGACCCATTCTGGACAGGGTGTCAGTCCATTACAGAATGTACACACACACACACACACACACACACACACACACACACACACACACACACACACACACAAACTTCATGCACACAGATGAACAATATGGAGAGCGTCAAAGCACCTATTGCATTTATTTTGGGAGGGGGATGACATTTTTTATTATGACTGGGCAACTGCACTTTTCTCTTTGTTATCTAAAAGTTTTCTTCTTCTTCTTCTTCCTCTTTGATGTATTTTCCAGTATTCTCAGATCTGATTTCATAGTGCTCCATTTGCAGAACCACTGTGGCTTACACCACTCAATTTAAGATTGCTCACATGTAAAATTTCCTGTTCAGCTTGTCTCACCTCACCTCCTATAATATATTCTCCCAATCATTTATAGAGGTTTTGTTGCTTTAAAAGATGTATGGTGCTGTGGATCATCTGGGATGCTGTTTTGTATTTCAAAGATATTTTGATCAGTTTCAGCAAAGATTTGGGTGAAACTATTACTTAAATTTTCCTTTTCTGTCTAGATCACTTCTTAATTCGCCTGAGGAAATGGTTGGTTTTTTGTGTTTTTATTCATCTTACTCTAAACTTTATTTAATGAATTTTGAATGGTGTGTCAGACATGTATACACAGTCTACAAAAGTTTATTATCAAAACTAACTATACTCTATTAACCACATGTTTAACACTTCAACGTATTTTAGCAACATCTTTGTTATGTTCCCTAAATACTTTTAATTTTTACAAACTTAGCAAGAAAATAAACATTTCATAACACACACACACATGGGCACATACATTATCCCAGGTGTACCTGCACTATGCCCCAAGTAACTAAATTACAAAAAGAGAACAAACTATATTTCTAATTTGTACTATTATTAAACATACACATTAGCAGAAATAATGCAAATCATTAAATATCCCAGCTCATGCAACACCAATTTTTAAACAAGCTATTTAGAGAATCACATTAAAACAGAAAAAAAAATGAATCTACATAACAATAGATAACATGGCATGTAAGTTACCTTCTTCAGGTCTCGTAAAATAAATGAAGCCGTACAGTTTATCCCCAGTTATTCTGCCTGAAACATTTTTATTACTGTGACTTTGCATTTCCTTCTCCTTTCTTCTGCATATTTGACTTTGCCCTCTGTAAAGCCATGCAGTCCATAATTTCTAACATGTGCTTCCACACATGCTCACCATGTCATTTCAGTTTTCTTAATGAACATGCACACAGTCGTTTCTTCCTGGATCAGAGAACTTTCCACTCGGTCCACCTTTCTCCCATTCACTGACTCTTTCCTAGAGACACTCAGCCCTAGCTTTTCCCTCCAACTACAGGCTCATGTAAGAACAATCTTTAGGAAGGAAACTTATTCTTCTGTTTGGGGAAGAGGAAGGGCATAGCTTATTAGTGGCAATAGACAGACTGGAATGGTAGAACAGGGATTCTCACCACCTGCCCCCCATTCATCTCCCACCAAGAAACTTGCCATAAACCAAATTCCTTTAACCCACTTCTCACATTATTTTCCTTTTTATTTAAATGTTGAGACATTCTCTTTATTTTAAACTTTTACAAAGGACCCTGAATTTTCATTTTGTTGGGGAAAATTCCAAATTTGAACTGTTTGAGTAGTGGAAAAACATGGGAATTTCAGGGAATTTGGTATTTTAGGCCAGAATACTTAGTCAATACAATCTGCATTTCTTTTTGTATTTACTACTTATAATACTGTCAGCTATATTTTATTATGTTTTCTTTATTTAGAAGATTATAACAAAATTGTGGTAGAGACTGAAAATTGCACATGAAAGCACATGGATAATTCCTGCATTTAATTTCATGAAAATTTATTTTCTTTTTTGGAGAACTATAAATCAGTGGCCTTGCCTCATACCCATCTTTCATCCTTTAATACTGAAACTCCTGATGAAGGGCTTGTGCTAACCCAAAATCCCAAGTAATTGTAAAACCTATGCTGGCCCAATAAAAAGTATTATATCACATCTATGTTTCAGCATCTTTGTGTTTTCTGTTGGTGGACCAACATGACATTTCTTGTTTCTACCCATAATTAACCCATTTAAACAACCCATGTGCTGTTTTCCACTATGGCACCTCTGGCCCTTCCATCTTCCAGAGCGTAGTTACCTCTCTCTCATCACCAACCCACCTCTAAAACAACTTCATTCTTTCTTCTCATGACCATATTGCCCTTTCTTTGCATAAGTGAAATAAATGAAAGCAGGCTTAGCATGTATTGCTTGTAGTACAGATAATGCCTCTCTCCATAGCCATTTAACCTTTACAGAGCTATCACAAATAATAATTAGACTAGCAGTTAGTACAGATGAATAAGACTATTGTCCCAAGTTTGATTCTCTCAGTCTCCATTTGCTTATTGCGTGACTCTGTGCAAGTTACTTAAACAGCGCTTCTGGGCTAAATTTGAAAAAAGTTCATAAAGATCATTGCCCTACCCTGGTTAACAAATTAAAATATATAAACAAATAATAGTGTTAAACCTACCTTCCCAATATCTCCACTGGTGATCTTCCTCACTGCAGTCTTTAATGTTTAATCTAGTCAGAATCCTATACCAGTAGTGATGTATCCTTTTCTGAATATTACTAACTGGGCATTCTCTTCTGAGCAATCCACAAACTTCCATAGCTGCACCCCACATCATGTCCTGTCACATACTGGTCACCCACATGTACATCTTTCCAACTTCTTCGTTCCATTCATACCCTTCCATATCTTAAGTTCCTTGAAGAATGTGCCTGACCTACCCTAGTCTTCATCACATTTAGCAAGGCATCTTTCTCTTCTTTCTCTGCCTTTTTCATGCTGCTTATCACCATTTCCTCATCTTCCTCTTTTTCTTTACAGGTTCTTGATGCACTCATATTCTGCAATGTGCTCCCTCCTACAAACCAAGATTATTCAGAAAATTAGCAAATCCTTGAACAAGTCTTGCCTGCCCTCCCTATATAGAATGCACCAATTCCACATTCTCCTGTTCTTCAGTCACAGCAGCAAACTACTCCGGTATTTCCAATCTATACAGCAGCCATAATCTCTAACCCTAGCATCTGCACCTCTTCCCTGCCTGTTAGTTGTAGTATGTCCTCTCCATCACTTTATCACTTTTACTTAACTCATGCTCTTGCCTAACCCAGCTCAGACTCCTCAGCTCCTACCTTCTTGCATGTAGTTTTGGTCCTCTAGTTTGCAATGACAGGTGCGGCATACCTAAGAAGTCAGGCATTTCCCAACCACCTGATCCTCAGTAGGTTGTTAGCCATAATGTACCTGTTGTTATCACTTCTCTTTCCACATGTATCAATCCAACAGTCTCTGTACTCACTTTATCTACAAGACCATGGAAGCCATCCTTAAGTGTCTCAGCAGGTATCCAACCAGTAATATAGCCATGACACTAAGCAACTCAGATGTACTTATCAGTGATCCCACCCTCCTGTTTTACTTATCCAGCAGCTCTACTATTCTTTTTGTTAGAATTGCCTAGTCCTTTTCCTGAATGTCTTGTTGTACTGTTGGGTATATTCATAATGCTAATAACTTCTACCTCCTCTGACTGTTTCCAGCAGCCCACTTTCACCCACATTGCACTTTCTTATCCTAATTATTGTTGATATATATTGGGTGGAATATATTTCCTGAATTCTAGTCAGACTGCTCACATGTTGATATCACATGAAGCAACATATCAGCAATGAGGTCTAAGGCCAAAACACAGTCATCAGCTAACAAACCAAAGGTATTGCATCTACCCTGTGTCTCATCCTTGTCTAAGTAACTCCTTATCCTCTGGGCCAAAATCTTCACAATGAATAAACACAGAGACAGTGAAAGTGAACATCATTCCCTTGACCCTTCCTCCTTGTCCACCACTCCTCATGTGCCCCTCATTCATCATATCTTGTATAGGCAGAATACTATGATCCTTTTCTGCCCAACTCATGAAACCCAGCAATATCCTATGTCATTAGAAGAAGGCAACCTTTTTATCAACCCAACCTGTGTTCTTTATTACTTTTGGTACAATGGCCATCCTTGTTGCCAAAAACCTTGTGAAAATCTCAATGTCTGTATTATGTAGGGAAAGGGGCAATAAATTCATCAGGTCCTTAGTCTCCTTTCCCTTCTATAAATATCACTGCTAAGGATTCCTTTATAAAATTAAGTAGCCCAGTGTTCCCATCATTTCACTACATATGAGCATTAAATTATGAGTTATTTCTAACACCACTTTTTTAAAGAAATCAGTATGAAACCCACTCAGCCCTATTGTTTCAACAATATCTGATTTTTCCTTTCACTTCCCTCTCTCTACTTTTACTAGCTTTTGTTGGTTTGACAGACATGTTACAAAATATCAAGATAAGACCGGGGAGGGAGGACCACAGCAACCACAGGGTTTACTGGTGCCTAAAGCCAGGTATGTTTCCATGCTTTCTTCAGTTGTTCCACCAAGCAGCTGCCACCATTCCCTTTTCTGTTTGGTTTCCCTAACTACTTCTCCCATCATCTTCTTCAGTCATACCATCTCTGGTCTATCATACCTCTAACCTCCTGCTTGATCCTTAAATATGCACAATCCAACAGTCATCTATGAAACAACACTATTAATGTCTGCTTCCTCCCATGCTTCAAATTATCCACACACCATATACTTTTGTTCAATGTAAAATTTCTTCAGAACATAATTATCACCACATTTGCCCCTTCCACATCAATCTCTTTAATACCTTTTTTTATTTTATGAGGTGATTTAAGGAAATTAAACTTCCCTCACATTGCAAGTAATCACTTTCATAATTTTGGTTTCATCACACCCTTGCCTTCTGTCCTGCTTTTCTCTCTCTTCCTCTTCCCCATAACCTCCCAGGCAATTGCTTCCTTGCTAGAGCTAGGTCCAGTGGAGCCATAGGTGCCTGCATGGACAGCAACAGTCCAACCAAAGTCACCTGGTTGGGCCACTGACGAGCATGTCCCAGAACCATCATAGACTCACCCTAATTATTATCACCCTTTTCTCATACACACCAACTCCTCCTTTACCTTTTCATTCAATCATGGTATCATATCTACCTTCACCTCCCCTCCTGTGTTGTTTAGCTCACAATATACCAAGTCCACCATACCTACCCTGAATCCCTGCTTAATCTAGCAACAAATCTGCTCCTATGTGCACTAGTGTATTAGCATCTTAGTACCTGTTCTAAACTATTCTCTATCCTCTAGAACCCCCAGATCTTCCTCCTCCTATTTTACTAACACTGCTGGTCTGTCATGTTCTGCTCTCCTTTCATTTCTCACACATCCCCAGTTCTTCTAAACAGCAGTCTATATATCAAATACGCCTTGCTTATGCTAGTGCCCTATTCTTGATTTTTCCCTATATACCTGTGTCCTCCATCCTTGCCTTCCCACAGACTCCAGTAGTGTTACTTACCCCAATTATAACCTTCTGTCTGTAATACTATTAGTCCCTATATTGCCTAGTCATCCACTAATAATTCATAGCCCTTATCATACTCTTATATAATGGTCCCTAACGTCTATGCAGGGTTTCCCTGCACTCATCACACCATGTCCCACCACAGATGCATAGTTCCTAACACTTAAACTAAATGGAAAATCACATATCTCTCATCATCCATACTTATTTTACATGTCAGTCAAACAGAGAACACTTTATTTAGAAGGAATCCCTGTACATAACAGTATATAACATGTTTATTGCTCTCACCAAAATTTCTAATGCTCTCAGAACATGCTCTCTGGGCTTTTTACTATGGAAAGGCTGCCACTTATATACTACCCATAAAACTGCCTCATTTGGCATGTCCTACCATGTACCATAAGTGCAGTTACCACAAGGATAACCAAGGCATCCAACTGCTGGTGCTTTGCAGATAGTTCAAAATTAATGTAATCTTTCCCACCTAAAAACATATTCTTATCCCCCTAGGTACATAGTGTATGAAGAAATTAAAAAAAAGCAGCAGGGACCTTGTTTACACCTTCTGTCTTCACGGTCAGAAACAAAACAATATATTTATACTATATCCTCTACAGCACCTACTGTATATTTATACTGTATAAACATATTAATTTAATTGAATTGTATACATTTATACATTTGACCCTGTCACAGTATTCCCGAACTTCATAACAAATCCTCTTTCGTCAGCACCCATGCATATTTAGTCTTCTCCAAATGTGGTTAGCCTGCCATCATCTGTGAAATCCTCCCTCGTACATCCATTCCATGCACCTCTACATCAACAAGTTACAAAAACAAACCATTCCCATATTAAAAACTCAGACATCATCTTCTGGTAATGTTCTAGTGATTAGTGACTCTATGGCTAGACATATAGATTCCATGCTCATCAGGCTGGACAAAGACAGGGTTACATTCAAGTGCATATCAGAAGCCTTAATTGTGGACATAGAAAGAACTCTCAAGGTCCTTTTTACCAGAAAACATGCCTATGACATAAAAGCAGCCCATTTGGCCATAAATTACCTGGAATGCAAAACTCTGAGGGTCACGCAGAAGGACGTGTTGAAACTTGTTATGCAAGTATCAGACAATGGTAAAGCTCTGCTTCTCAGTGGAATCCAACATTCACCAAAATGATGCCTAACTATAAGGAAAAAAAAATTGTGTTCAGAGGTTGGCTAAAAAGCTGGTCTCATTCCAGGGGAATTCAGTATTTATCAACCTGGGACAAGATGATCGTAAGTCAAACTTGCTTTGCAAAGGATGGCCTTCATCGATTGTTCAAAGGTTTTCACATACTGGCTAAAGACTTTGCTGCCCCATTGTACCTTTTTAGGCAGACATCATCTAATGAACATCACGACTTAACTAACATAGCTAATCTTAAACTAGACAATATCAAAGTGCTTCTTCTCGGTGGCAGGAGTCTTAACAGCAAACTGCCTATCTCAAGACACTTCCACATCTGGAATGTGTCTATGTATGTGTAGTTACCAATGTATGGTTCAAATATAGGGAAAACACTTCCTCAGTGTCTGCGTTTTGGACCTATCATGCCTTTAGAGCCATTGGAAATTATGGTGGAGTCAATTTGTTTGTCTGTTATAGCCCTTCTAGACTGATCCCTGGAGACTTCAACAGTGAGTTCCTAGATCTGTAGCTTACCTTGGAATTTAGAATTAGTTGCAACTTATTGCTAGTTGTTGATTCCATTGCTTGTCCCGAAATGATCATGCCAAATTCCTGCCATTCCTAGAAGACATTCCTATTGGCAATAGCAGATTAATTTAGGTGACTTCAACTATCCCTCCATAGGTTGGAGTACCTACACTTCCAATGTAGGGTATGCACAATGATTTATCTATTGGGTAAACAAACATTTCATTGATCAAATTGGCCTCAAACCCACCAGGGGCAGAACAATTCTCTACTTCATCCTCACAAACTCAGCTCCTTTCTGATCCATTCTTCTGGCCTGCTTTTATTGGATAAGAAAGGCCTCCAACTTGTGACCTTTAATCTCAGAACCTCAATTCCTCCAACAAAATCAACACTACTCTCTTTAGCCTCACAAATCCATTTCATGAATTATATGACAAAATCTCAAAATTTAACTATAATATATTCACAGTTTTGCCTGTATAAACAGTCAGCTGCACTAAGAATGTTTCTGCCCTTACTTTCAAGATGTCTGCACACTGATCAGCAGCTTAACTTCAACTCTCCCAGTGTAAAAATAGAACATGAGGGACAACAGCCAGTGATATTTTAAGCTTGAGTAAAATTCAGTTACTAGATAGTAAGTACACTGACTGGATGCCTGCAAAGAATCAACTGAAAAGTTGAAGAAAAAACACACACTGACTGGTAAGAATTCTGCAGCTGTTCAGCAAAACACAGTTCAAGCTCTAGCTTTGGTGCATGGCATGGCTTCCAGTAATCTAGAGGAGAAAATAAGCCAAATGTGCTCAGAGCTGATCATAATAAACAAGACACTAAAGGAGTACATCAACTCAAATAACCAAAGGGTGGAATAAAGTGGAAGGAGCTTTAAACAGATATTCAGATGAGCTGATAAAACTGCAAAAAATCAGAGGTCAAAATGAAGAAAAGGCTGGTTGAGTATGAGACTGCTCAAGAAACGATGTTTCAAAAATGATAAAATTAGAGGACAGAGCATGAAGGGAAAATCTGAGATTTTCTGATGTTCCAGAGAAACTAGAAGGAACAGACTGTACTACATTTATGAAGGCACAAATAAGCAAATAGACTGGTATTCCACAGCAGAAACTGTCAAATGAAAGGGCACACTATGTGTATGCTCCAAATCTGTCCACGAGAAAGCAGTCAAGACCTTTATTAGTAAAGATGCAAACCTACCATCAGAAAGAATTGATCCTGACAAAACTATGGCACAAGGGAAAAGTATTAAAATTTGGAGACAGTAGGGTGTCTATGAAAATGATTATTTACTGTACACCAGGCAGAAGAGAAACACATTTATTCTAGTCATCAAGAATGTTGCGAGGCAGGTGTGAAATTCAAGCTGCTGTATCTAGCTGTCTTCAGAATATTTTTCATGGAGGATCAAAGTAATTCTTTGATGCAGAACAGGCTGAGCAGGAAATGCCAAAAGCCTGTTGAACAAAAAATGAGCCATCAAGCAGAAGAGGATGTTGCTTTTCATTCTTCTGATAATAAAGCACACAGAGCAGCTTTTCCAGGGAAAGCTTTTCCATTGCTTCAAAGGAAAATGCATGAGAAACAGAGAAAAGCACAGGAGTTGACCAGAAGAATTGGGAGTACTGTGGAATTGAACCAGAATCTGGAGCTGGGAGATAGAGATGAACAGGAAGAAATGGAAATTTGTGAATAAATGTGAGCCTGCAAAGCACAAATCTCATTTGTGAAATAAGTCTGTATAAATGGAAAAGTAGACTTTTATTGACTTTGTTAAACTTGTAAGGAACTGCAGTGAATTTGCCTCACTTCATGTCATTAATGGTTGGAGGGACTCTGAGAGGAAGATGAAGAAAAAGGGTAACCGTAAGTAAAACATTTTCTTTTTTATGAAACTTTTCAAAATATAAATTGTTTATTTTATAGTAAATTATTTTAGTTGTTTTGTATATGAAGAACAGATGCTTTTTTCTTCCTCTAGTCTTTCTTTCTATTTTTTTGGTATTTATAAATGTAGGCATTACAGTGCAAAAAGAGGAGAAAAGCTAGACAATGCATGTTTAAGTTAATAGGCTATAATCTTGGGTTATTGAGGTGGTGATGGAGTAAAAGTACACAGATCATAATATATGTAGAGCAGATATGTTTTCTCCAAATTTACATAGGTGAACTACTGGATTAAGACCCTTCCAGAAGTTATAGCTAGTGAGTGGGATAAAATGAAAGAGGAGACTAAAATAGGGTAGAAATAAAAGAAAAAGAGATCTGGTTAAGAAGTAATAAGAATTCTGTAGGGGGGGCTGATAAAGGTTAAAGTATTACAAAATAAGAGGAATCTCATAGAACATGAAGTAGTGCAATTGCAGAGTGGTAATACCTGAATAATGTGCATGAGTTTAAAAGGATTGCTGTTAAGCAACTGTCTTTGATAATAACTCCAGAACACAAAATCTTTTGGCACAATGGCTTAGGCAAAAGAAAATAGAAAGGGTTGTTGCCAAACTTACATGCCTATAACAAGAGAAATAACCATAGATACTATAGAGGTATTAGAGATCTTTTGGAGATTTTATGAAAATTTGTATAAAGCAGAGAAGTAGACAGATCAAGTAAAATATAAATAAAAATATTTAGGGAAGACTTAAATATGCCAAGGTTACAGGTAGACGAGGCTCAACAACTAACAGTTAAGATAGGATAGGAGATAAAAATGGTGATATATAACCAATCTTCATGAAAATCTCCAGGAATAGATAATATTCTCATACAGGTTTGGAAGTTAAGAGGGAGGAAAGTGATACAATCATGGAACGTTTTATTTAACAGTATTTTACAATGAGGGGAGGCATCAACATCTTGGAAAAAAAGCTGTAGTGGCTGTAATACCTAAAGATGGTAAAGACCTGTCTGATTCAGCTTCATATTCACTTTCAATTTTAAATCATGATTATAAAGTGTTTATGTCTATAATGATTAAAAGAACTGCAAATGTGATGCCAAAATTGATAGATATGGGACAATGTAGTTTTGAGGAGTGGATACAAACATTTGACAACATTAATAGAACAAGGATGATCCAGAAGGAAGCAGAATGTAACAAAATACTGCTGTTATTGATGGGTATTGATGCTGAGAAAGCATTCAACAGAGTAAACTGGGATTTTATGAGTAGGGCAATGGAAGCATTTGTATTTTTTGATACAATCATATGGTTAATTAGAAGAATATACAAGGTATCACAGGCAAAACAAAAATCAAAGTGTGAGTGTTCCTGTCTGATAAGTTGTGCCTGAACAGAGGAACCAAGCTGGGGTGTCCTCTCTCCCCTTTAATATTTGTGTTTAATTTATAACCATTGGCAAAGAAAATAAGGGACTCAGAAAAGTTGGCTTTTTTGCAAATGATACTATTTTGTACTTGATGGAACCAGGAAAGGACATCTCAGTGTTGTGGAGTATTTTAAGACAGTTTCAGACTTTTTTCAGGATATAAAATTAATGAATATAAAACAAAGGCTATAGCTGTAATCTATGTACCCATATATGAATTGGTTCAGCAATACCCATATTTATGGGAACATAACAAAATGAAGTATTTAAGAGTATGGATTAAAAAGGATTCAGTTATGGCAGCTAAGGATATGTGGAAAGAGACTTATCAAAAATTCAAAAACTTACCTATGGATATGGATAGCAAGATAAAAGCAATACATTCTTTTATTCCCTTTAGTTTTATACACAGGTCAGGCATATTTGTATTAACCGGGGAGAAGTTGTGGATAGTAATTAATAAAGAGATGAAGGATTTTATTTGGGAGGGGAAGAGGGCAAGAGTCAGGTGGGATAAGCTGATCTTCCCAACACAACATGGAGGTTTAGGATTATGTTATTTGAAAGGATACTTTACAGCTACATGATTAAGGCTCTTAGTCATAACACAAGCAGAAAGCTACAATTCAGAGTACAAAGGGTTAATGAACAGGGAGTATTTCAAGAAATAAGAAAAGAATGGGGTTCTGGACACAGATCTTTAAGGAGAATAACAAAAGTAATACAGAATATTATATTCATAAACTAGCACAAAATATATTAAGAACTAGGCCAACATTGGAATGGAAAAAGGAAATTCTGTCAATAGGGATGACTGCAATTAGGGGTACATAGACCAGGCAAGAGGGGGTCAGCATTTACTGAAGGAAGATGACAAAGGAACTGCGGTATTGGGAACCAATAGTTAGAAAAGGAAAGGTAATACAATGGAAAGAGTCCAAGAAGACATTTGGATTGCAAGCTAGTGATCGCCTTCCCTATCAGGGATTGATATTAGAGAATAGACGAAGAGAAAGGGATAGAGGAATCCTAAATGAAAAGCCTGAACTGGTTGAGTTTTTGAACAAATCTTGAACAGAAGCTGCTGTTAAAAAGGAATAATTAGTAGGGCATACAAAATACTGCACAATAACTATAGGAAAAAAGAGAAGAGGTCAGAAAAGATTGGGAAGAGAGGTTAGATATGCAGTTCACAAAGAAACAATAGGAGGACATATGTATGTCTACTAAATATGCAACAAAACATAGAAGATTTAGCATTTTTGCCTGGAAGTGTTTATATAGATACTTTTACACCCTGACCAGACTCTGAAGAATTTTTCCTCAGGTAGATGGCAAATGTTGGAGATGTGATGGGGAAGAAAGAGCTAACTGCGAACATATGTTTTGGGAGTGTAAAAAGTTGGCAGACTCCTAAAAGTCCCTCCAGAGTACTGTCAGGAATATCAGGTGAGCAAATGAGTGTGCCTAAGGAAATGATTTCTTTAAGCCTGGATACGGTATCTGAATTGCCTAGGCATAGTAAGGACTTGTTAAGTTTAATTGCCTATCTTTTTCTGACTAAGGTATTTGAAACCATAAAATGTGAAGAAATTATAAATAAACTATCAGCCTTAAAACATTGATCTTACATGGTAAGATGAATTACCAGCTTGTTCAAGGACAGAACACACATTGTCTGTGTAGGTAATACCTTTTCAAACATAGAGAAGGAGATAGTAGTATCCCTCAAGGATATTTGGTCCCCTGCTATTCAGAATTTATTCCTCTGACCTTGAAACTGGTAATAATGACCTCTAGTTGATCATGTTTGCTGATGATTGCAAATAGGTTGAAAGTGTCAAGTCCCCTGAAGATACATATACAGCCTTCAAAGTGAACTAACATGAGTTAACACCTCTTGCATAGAAAATGATCGGAACCTAAATGCCAAGAAATGTGGTATAATCCCCTTTGGGAAACAGGAACTCACTACAGCATTGGCAAAACCCAATTATCAAGTAAGGCATTGATTTGAGATCTGGACATTTGGGTAGGGAGCTCCCTGTCCTTTGTTCACCATGTGGCTACAGTATCAGGAAATCCCTCTAGATTTCACAACTAATTGCCAAAGGCATCTCTTCCAAAACCAAAGTAATCATAATTTCTTATCTTCTGCCCTGGCCAGATACATTATAGAATATAGCACACCCTGTGGCAAGCATCTCATTGGGCACACATTAAAAAAAAACTTGAAACATGGCAGAGGTTCCTAACCAAAAGGATCTCTGATCTCAAGAATCTTAGCTACCAGGAGAGACTGGAAGCATTGTCTCTGTATTCTGTGTGTTATGGACTCACAGGGGGAGATTTGAGCCTTGCATAATGTACCTTTAGGGACCCTGTTATCCTTAGCATTCTATCTCTCTGTAAGTCAAATAGTGTAGCCAACTCTAGAACCAGAGATCTAAACCTACATTATGTAATAAATTAAACAAGATGAAAGGATAGATTCATTAACCACATTTCCCTGTGTTCTGGAGTAGAATTTCTCTGCAGGTCAATCAATGTGATTCTTTGTCATCCTTCAAATGTAGCTTGCATGACAGAATGAGCACTCTTAAATTTGCACCATATATCCTATGATCCTGTGATCACACAAAGCCTTCTTTTAAGGAGTCATAATGCCATGCCTTCACTTGATTCTGCTGAAGGAACCATTATAAACTGCACTGGCATCCACTGTATTCCAATGAGTCACATATCCCCTTAGGAACCTTCTCCATCTCTACTTACACTATACATCTTAACACAGTACTGGCATCCACACAGAGGGGCCCACACAGAAGAAAGTCACAAATTTGGAGACTACAGACAGGAGAAGTCCTCACTGGAGACCCATCACCAACACCATCCATACTCATTTTGCATTTGGTGTCTTTTTGCATGTTCTTTCCACATCCCACTGTCTTTCTCTGTATACTCATCAGGTGATATCACTCAACTCCCACTGCTTCCCACCACTGTAATTCCCCTGCTGCTTCGCACCACCATCATTACTTAAGTTTTCTTTTTAGTCATTGTATCTTCTCAGGAGCTATTTTTCATCAAATTCTTTGAAGCTGTCTCAGTCTTTTCTAACACTGTCCAAAACTGTAAGAATGCAAACTAATCTATAGAAAAAACTATAAATAACATAGCATCTGAAGATGTTTGTGTGTGTATTATCTGTCCTAAAATTGCCATAGACAAAGCATCTCACATAGCCCTACTATATGGTATTAATTTACCAACTTTACTATCTTGTCTTAAATAATAGCTCTATTTTTAATTTTTTTTGCAGCTCTTACAGCTGCTATTTTTCTCGAACTTTCATTCAGCTTCTTTATACTAACTTGTATGCAATGTGAAATTATAAGTATACTAAATACATTTCTTTTGGACATGACGTCTCTTATGATTCACTTCTTAACTTTAGCAGTAAAACTGCTATTTTTGAATTAGTTCTTGTCATCAATATTGAGGATGACGTTGAACTCAGGACTGCAAATGATCATATGCTGGAGATATCAGGAGACAACGCACCGCTTGCAATGAATAACATCTGCAAAGCTGTTATTACTGAATAGCTTCTTTTTGTCATAATTACTAAGAATGATGTCAAACAGGATTGTAAATGATTAACTACAAAAGGTGTCAGGGACATCACATTATATCACTTGCAATTAGTACCAAAAGCTTAAATGTAAAACTACAATCTGAGAACTGTTTTATCAGTATGGTCCATAGAAAATGATATCAAATGTAACACTTTAAACACACAGAGTAAACATTGTACTGCCTTTGGCCCAGGTCAAGGAAGAAAATCATAATTTGACCAACAGCACACCTAGCCAGGAAACAAATCAAATAAATGCATTTAAAAATAAAAACTCCAACTGAGAAGATATTGAAGAGAAGGCAGACCTCTCCTCCTCCATCTCCTAACGAGGGTCCCAAGTTTGGGGATATGCTCATATTAATGCAAGGGGAGAGGCAGAGATAGAGATACATATATGTGGTCTACAGAAGCGATCTCTTTTTAATGACATGACTAGTTATGTTTATAAACAGTCTGGTACTGTGGCTACAAAACTATTGACAATGGACTGTAGTTTATGTTGCTCCAACAAAAAAGATTTTTGTGGGTGAAGTCTCCCAAACCTGATGCTCCTATCTCTAATGCAGCAAGAGAGGAACCCTACTCCTTAGCTACCTGACATCCATGCAGAATCCAGGGTCACTGGACATGTGGCCTGACATCTATGCAGAATCCAGGGTCACTGGACATGTGCCTTTCATTAGCTGCTTGAGGATTCCTTAGCTATGAACATCCATGTAGAATCCAGGGTCACTGGATATGCACCTTCTATTAGCTTCTTGAGGATTCATAACTATCTTCCAGATGTTGGTGGGGCCACTTGGATGAAATATAGTATTCTGTGGGTGGTATAGATGACAGCTCCCCTAAGGAGACACTTTAAGTACAGGAATTCACAACATCTAAAACTGGCAGCCTCATGGTGCTGACTGCCAATGGTCCAAATCACAGGGCTCCCAGGGTGGCATGTTCTGACACAGCCACTCAGTGGCACTCTTGGCTGCCTTACCCCATTAACAGAAGACAAGAAGACATTATTTATAGACTTCTGGGTAAATTATTTTCAATGTATGGCCCCAAAACAGTCAGGTTTGTTTTGTTATCATTACTGGAGTAGAAGGGCCAGATCTTTACTACTGAAGGAGTAAGACTTCCTCTGCCACGACAGTCCCTCAATAAGATGCAGAGAAATCAGCAGGGACCTTGTTTCCACAGAAATATAAAGACTCCGCAGCAAAACTGTTCTGGGACTCAGCAGGTTTCCACAGCTGGACATTAGCAATGACACTGGCCCAAAAACCAAGGGCCTTGATGTTTTCAGATTGTCTGTGGATAACTCCAGGGCAACTAATAGCAGTCCTAGTTCTGTCTCAACCAAATCTAGATGAAGTGGTCAAAGGGAAATGTTCTCTTTATAAGGCATAATGGTTCACCATCACTACCAGGTGTCAACAAGGAATGGGTTAACCTAAGGCTAGCATTTCAAATTCACTTTTCTTCTTCCAGCCCCTGATTTCATTTATCAGATACCCTCCTGCATACATAAAAAGGTTCCATTCAACCACTGAGGATGCAGATACTATTTAGGACTCCTTTCAGTATAAAAAAAAAAAAAAAAAAAAGATTAAAGGTATAAAGCCAATTATAGAGTTAATTGGCCTAAACAGATTTATCAAAGAGTATCCCCACATATCAACCTTTCAGTGCTTCCTACCTTTGCTATGCAAAAGAGATTGGATGCATTGGTTGGCTTTTTAAAATTCCTACCAACACATAAACATAAAGAAGTGGTCAAGAAAATTCATACAATTTGATAAAACCTTTACTGTGCCCCAGATGACCTGTGTATTATTAACAGCACACATGCTGGAGGATAGAGAAGGTGAGAGTGAGCAACTGATGTCAGCTCACCCATCCCAGAGGGAGAGGGAGGCAGCCTGGACTTATTGCAGTAAAGCAGTGTATGAGCCTGACAAGCCCCATGCTGCATAAGCAGAGTAATGCTTACTCAGGAGGGTGTTCATGGACAGACACATGCATGCACCTCCCAAGGGCAGTGATCGTCATGCTTGCAAGAGCCACACTCTCCAGCAGCAGTATGATGATGAGCCAGCAACATCAGTCTCCTCACTGGGCCTGGATGTGTGTGGGGGGGTGGTTAAGGCAAGTCCAGTGGAGCTAGTGAATGAGGATAGGAACTGGTGGCAGCTGAAAGTCAGCTGTGGGAAGATAAAAAAGAAAGTTCATACAATTTGAAACAGGATCTTGTCATTACCAGTTTACACTCTACCCTTCTGTCTTGTGTTGGCCACAAGGGTGTTGACAAAGTGCATGTGGTGGCAACCATCCATATGCACCTATGCAGATTGCTTCCCTTTACTGGATAAATTACTGTTAGTGGCCAACAGCATAAGCAGTCTCATTAGGCAAAGGGAGTATCTACAATATGAATACTAAAAAGAATGGCTTAAAGGTACAGAGCAGTGCAGAAACTGAAGACAATAAAAATAACTGCTGCACCAGAACTTACACACCAAGAGTTTATTAAAAAAACAAAAAACACACACACATATAAAACGTAAGTGCTTTCACAACCTCTCTGGTTGCTTCATCATGTGTAAATGACATGTGTAAATCATCAGCTGACATGCCTTAATTGGAATTAATTGTGAGCCATAGGTAAGAACAATAAAAAGTTAAAACTTCAAAAGTGCATATTTCTATCTAAAAATATAGAATATTATTAAATCAATTGAGTATATAATATAAATAAAATATATATATTCATTATTAGTACAGTCTATATTAAAAATATAATATATATATATATATATATATATATATATATATATATATATATATATATATAAATAAAGCTTTGTATATATCTCAATAAAAAAACAATACAAATGCAGATAAAAATACATGTATAACCCTATGTATACCTAAATAAATATATTGATATATAAATAACTCTAAAGAACTTCACATTGTACAGATCTATGAACACTAAATAGATGGAACTGAGAAAAAGATTGCCAGTCTCAATGTTTAAGTTGACGAGATTTAAGAAAGGGTTTCAAGGATGCCACACCATTCAGACCAGGGTATTTCTCTGCTTGAAGTGACAGAATCCATTTCTGTTCAATGCTCTCAGTTAAGTTCTCTATATAACCTCCTCTCATCCCTATATGAACCACCTCAACCACAAGGAACTTAAAGCTATGTGTACAGTCTGTCTCTTTAATATGTTTTGCTAAGGCATTAGTTTCTTTATAATTATTAATATCTCGGATATACTCAAGTATCCTATCTTTGAGCATTCTGTTGGTCTTGCCAACATAAAATACATAGCATTTCTGACAAAAAGAAAAATACACAATATTAGTGGTTCGACAATCAGCATAACTGGAACTAGTAATAGTAAACTTTCTTGTAAGATGAGTAAAGGTTCTATAAGTGAATAAATATTTACAAGCAGAACATCTTCTGCATGGAAATGTGCCTAGTTGGGTTGAACTAAAGCATTTATTCATATCCATCTTATTGCACAGATATTGTTTCAAGGACCGATTGTTTCTGAAAGAAGAAGTGGGGTTATTTCCAATCTTATCTAGCAGTCCAGGTACTTCTTGCAAAATATGCCAATTTTTCTTGATAGTGGAGGTGAATTCATTAATGTCACTTGAATATTGGAACACTACTCTGAACTTGTTCTCGGTCTGCTTGTCCCTGCTTGCATCATTGTGATGAGAGTTATTAAAGTACGGCTTGTATCTATCATTTCTATATGTCCATACCTCTCTTATAGTTGTGTCAGTTTCCTGTTTGGAGTAGCCTCTCTAGAAAAATTCTTGAGTCATAGTTTCTAGGGCCTTATGTGCATCATCATCTTTATTGTGCAACTGTAAGACTCTGTAAATTTGTCCCTTCAACACATTCTTGGGGATATGTCTTGGGTGCATACGATTTATGTAGCAGGGCATTTTTCTAGTAGGTTTCTTATATATGCTACTGCTGACATCATTCAACTCTGATTTAATAACTTTAACATCTAAGAAATCAATTTCATTAGATGAGTACTGATAAGTAAATCTTAAAAAATCTGTGGTAGTATGTAGATAGTGAACAAGGCTTTCTATCTCACTTGCATGTCATTTCCATAACAAAATAATATCGCCCACAAATCTAACATACCACAGAATCTGTTCAAAGTAAGGAGTGCCCATTGCGACGCCAGCTTTCTGGAGATATAATTCATTCTCAAACACAAATATATTGTTTTCAAAATAATCTCAAGTAAACTGCAGATTAATTGCACCTTGCTGTTATCAAAACATCTATTTATATTCAGAAAGTCCCTGATCATATCTATGCCCCATATGTTAGGAAAGGAGGTAAACAGTGATTCAATATCCATAGTTACGAAAATGTAATCACCTTCGACAGTTCTGAGTCTATCATATAGTCTCTCAAGAAACATCTTAGTGTCTCTTAAAATAGTGTGGCATCCATCTAATAGTGTATGTAAGTTGCTTTCTACAAATATGGAGAGTGGTTCAGTGCACCACCCTGCACCTGACACAATGGGTCTCATTGGAGGTGCTTCAAGGTTCTTATGTATTTTTGGTAGTCCATGGAGTCTAGGAATGACAGGTTTTATCATGTTAAAATATTCAAATAATTTTTCATCAATTAAGTCAGTCATTAAAAGATCAAAGACTAAAAAAGACACCTTTTCCATAACAGCATTCATAGTAATCTTATTGATACATTGATAGGTGTTTGTGTCTTCTAATAAAAGTCTCATCTGATAAAAATACAATTCCTTATCTAAAATTACTATAGCACCACCTTTGTCAGCTTGTGTAACTTCAATAGATTGCATATTAATTAATTCTTGGAAGGCTCTATTCTCATTAATGAACATGTTAAAAAAGCTTAACTTAGTCTCATCTAGACAAACTTTCCTGAAATCAGTTTCACAAACATTTATAAACATTTGTATTCCTGGGTGCATAATGGGAATAATGCTACTAGGTCTCTTGAACTGTGTATCAGTAAAGTCACTTTGTTCATTACTCGAGAAAATGTTTTTTAAACATAGGTCTCTGCCAAGCAACCTAAGATCTTTGAGAATTTCTACTGGGCTCGCTCGTCTGGCAGGAATAAAGGACAGACCTTTGTTTAATAAGTTAATCTTTTCTTTAGTAAATGTTTATAAAAACTTGAAAAATTATTTGAATATTTTAACACAATAAAACCTGTCATTCCAAGGATCTATGGACTACCAGAAATACATAAGAACCTTGAAGCACCTCCAATGAGACCCATTGTGTCAGGTGCAGGTTGGTGCACTGAAACACTCTCCATATTTGTAGAAAGCAACTTATATACACTATTAGATGGATGCCACACCATTTTAAGAGACACTAAGATGTTTCTTGAGAGACTATATGATAGACTCAGAACTGTCGAAGGTGATCACATTTTCGTAACTATGGATATTGAATCGCTGTTTACCTCCATTCCTAACATATGGGACATAGATATGATCAGGGACTTTCTGAATATAAATAGATGTTTTGATAACAGCAAGGTGCAATTAATCTGCAGTTTACTTGAGATTATTTTGGAAAACAATATATTTGTGTCTGAGAATGAATTCTATCTCCAGAAAGTTGGCGTTGCAATGGGCACTGGCTGTGTCAACAGCTACGCCAACTTAGCCCTAGCATGTTGAGAGCAACAATTTCTCTTCTCTGATGTCAATCCTTACTTTGAACAGATTCTGTGGTATGTTAGATTTGTGGGCGATATTATTTTGTTATGGAAATGACATGCAAGTGAGATAGAAAGCCTTGTTCACTATCTACATACTACCACAGATTTTTTAAGATTTACTTATCAGTACTCATCTAATGAAATTGATTTCTTAGATGTTAAAGTTATTAAATCAGAGTTGAATGATGTCAGCAGTAGCATATGTTAGAAACCTACTAGAAAAAATGCCCTACTACATAAATCAAGTATGCACCCAAGAAATATCCCCAAGAATCTGTTGAAGGAACAAATTTACAGGGTCTTACGGTTGCACAATAAAGATGATGATGCTCATAAGGCCCTAGAAGCTATGACTCAAGAATTTTTAGAGAGAGGTGACTCCAAACAGGAAATTGACACAACTATAAGAGAGGCATGGACACATAGAAATGATAGATGCAAACCGTACTTTAATAACTCTCATCACAATGATGCAAGCAGGGACAAACAGACCAAGAACAAGTTCAGAGTAGTGTTCCAATATTCAAGCGACATTAATGAATTCACCTCCATTATCAAGAAAAATTGGCATATTTTGCAAGAAGTACCTGGACTGCTAGATAAGATTGGAAATAACCCCACTTTTTCTTTCAGAAACAATCGGTCCTTGAAACAATATCTATGCAATAAGATGGATATGAATAAATGTTTTAGTTCAACCCGACTAGGTACATTTCCATGCAGAAGATGTTCTGCTTGTAAATATTTATTCACTTATAGAACCTTTACCCATTCTACAAGAAAGCTTACTATCACTAGTTCCAGTTATGCTGATTGTCGAACCACTAATATTGTGTATTTTTCTTTTTGCCAGAAATGCTATGTATTTTATGTAGGCAAGACCAACAGGATGCTCAAAGATAGGATACTTGAGCCTATCCGAGATATTAATAATTATAAAGAAACTAATGCCTTAGAAAAACATATTAAAGAGACAGACTGTACACATAGCTTTAAGTTCCTTGTGATTGAGGTGGTTCATACAGGGATGAGAGGAGGTGATATAGAAAACTTAACTGAGAGCATTGAACAGAAATGGATTCTGTCACTTCAAGCAAAGAAATACCCTGGTCTGAACAGTGTGGCATCCTTATAGGTTCATAGGTTCATAGGCTGATACTAGGCTATCTGCCCTAGGGCATTTATAAGCCTAGCCAGAGTGTGTTTGGCTTTCGCCACCCTTTTAGATTAGTTGACTGTGCCTCTGTATAGTAGGTCACAGAAGGTAGCCCTTTTAAGGTTAGTTTACTATACCTCTGTCAAGCAGGAACACAGAAGAGATCCCAGGGGTTAACATATGATCTCCCATCCACTCATCAAGATTTCTCTTGAAGAGGGTCAGTGAGGGGCTCTGCCTAACATGGATTGGGATTTTGTTCCAGAGTGAGGAGAGCCTCTGTGATATAAATCTGTCCCTCCAACATGTCCTATTTATTTCTATGCTGAGGTTCAAGTCCCTGGAGCTTGTAGCTCTAAGGGATTTGGATTTCCTGAGGTGAAGCATGTCCATTAATTCTGGGTTGGACATGGCTTTATACATCAGACACAGATCGCCTCTGAGTAGGCAGTATGCAACTGAGTAGAGCTGGAGTTTCTTTAGCCGAACTGCATAGGATATCTGTCTGAGCCCCTTGATCCTCTTGGTGAGATACTTTTGGGGTCTTTCCAGTTGCTGAAGGTGTCAGGTAAGGTACATCCCAAACGGGGCATTGTACTTAATTATGGGCCTGATAAGTGATGAGTAGAGGGGCACAATGACCTCTCTTGATCTAGATGTGAACCCTTTTGTGATAAGGTGGGCTATATAGAAGGTCTTTCTAACCACTTTGGCAACTTGATTGTCAAAGGAGAAATTGCTATCTACTTGGGTCCCCAAGTCCCTAATTACTTCTTCCGTACTTAATGGATTACCACCTATGTGGTAATTTGAGGGCACTTTTTTTTCCCAAAGGGGGTGACTATGCACTTTTTGGCATTTAGCTTTAGGCCATGGCTCTGGCACGAGTTATCTGTCTCTGTGAGACCCTTTTGGAGTATGCTTGTGTCAGCCGGAGAGTCGATTACAGCACCCAGTTTGCAATCATCTGCGAACTTGGTCAGCCATAGTCCACCCGTGTTAGCCTGTACCTCGGAGAAATATATACCGAACAAGAGAGGTCCCAGGACTGAGCCTTGTGGGACACCACTTGTAACTGGTTTAGAGTCTGACATGGCACCTGCTATTCTGACCATGTGGGTTCTATCCCTGAGCCAGTTTGCAACCCATCTTGTGACATAGGGGTTGATATTTAAGCTGGTAAGCTTATTTATGATGCCCGAGTGGGGTATTGTGTCGAAGGCTTTTGCGAGGTCCAGGTAGGCTGTGTGGACTACCTTCCCTTCATCTATGGCTTTGGTAACTGTTTGAAAGAAGTCATCCAGGTTCAAGAGGCAAGATCTGCCCTTAACAAAGCCAAATTGGGTTGGATCCAGTGTCTGGAGGTTCCCAATGTCTTTGTTTATTATTTCCATGATGATACGCTCCATAGCTTTGCAGGCTAATAGGGCGATAGTTTCTGGGGTCTGTTGTGGCACCACCTTTGTGGAGTGGGACCACTGTTGCTGTACGCCATTCCTTGGGTACATATCCTGTAGTAAGGCTGAGATTGAACAGTGACTTTATATGAGGGTTTAGTTCTTCTTGGAGCTCATGTAAGACGCAGCCCGGGACACCGTCTGCTCCCATTGATGCTGTGTTTTTTGCTTTGGAGAGGGCAACTCTCATCTGTGCATTTGTGATCTCAGGAAGGCAACACTCTGTTGGGACAGACATTTGCTCTTTTGGGGGGGAAGGGGGGGGGTTTGCACTGAACCTTTCTGCCAGGATGTTGGCAATGTCTGTGGGTTCAGTGTATTTCTTGTCATTTTGCACTAACTCAGAGCATATCTGGGAGTTGCCTCCCAGGTTTCTGACATAACTAAAGAAGGCCTTGTGATTATCTTTAGTGTCTTGTGCAATTTTTTCTTTCGAAGCTGGCCTTAGATGATTTTATGAGGGATCATAGTTTCTTGCCAGTACTGATCAGTGACGCCTTCCCTTTTTGGGATTTTTCTCTGTCATGTAGTAGCTTTCTCCTTCTGTTGTATAGCTTATTTATGGCTGGGGTCCACCAGACAGGTCTCCTGCCTTTGGAGAAGTGAGTATTGGTTTTATTTGGGATAGCATGCTCCATGCATTCCTGTAGGTGTCCACAGAATGCTTTTGTAAAGGATTCTGCATTTTGGGCCCTATTTTCCACTGGTCTGGGGGCTTTGAAGGATTCCACCTCAGTTTTGAGAAGTGTGAAGTTTGCTTTTGAGAAGTTCTTCACCGTGGTTTCCTTGGCTAGGGGTGGGGATGGAATATGGATGTCCAGTGAGATTTGTTTATGGTCTGATCTTACCAATGAGGGGTATACCTCTGGTGTGGAACATAGAGACCCCATGTTGGTGATGACCAGATCCAATATGTTTTCCCCTCTTGTGGGAGTGATGACCAGTTGTTCCATAGCATTTGAGTTTATAAATTCTAGGAACCATTGGGCGAGGGTGTTTGGGCTTGAGTAGTTTTCCCAATCGATGTTTGGGTAGCTTAAGTCACCCAGTATAATTGTGTTTGGAGAGACCTTCATATTCTCCAGTGTTCTCAGGAAAGCTGAGTGAGGTTCCTGTGTTTGGGAGGGTGGTCTGTAGCAGGCTACAAACTGAAAGGCAGTTTTGCCCACTGTTAGTTGCACATGGATGGTCTTCGATGCTTCGTGCAGTGCCACTAACCTGGAGCTGTGGGTATCTTTGATAAATATGGATACTCCCCCTCCTTTTGTGGTTCTGTCTGAGTTTTGGGGCCGGAAAGCATGGTATGAGGTATAACCTGGTAGTGCTGGGGTGCTCTCGGGAGCCTTGAACCAGGTTTCTATTACTGCACAGATATCGATATTCTCCATACTGAGGAGAGTCTCGAGTGTGTGCATCTTGAGGTTTAGACTTCTGGCATTGAGCAGCATTACCCTTAGTTTTTTTTTCTTTGTGTTGTCTATGGGGGTGGGTTTGTCTTTTGAGACTTGCCTAAAAAAGACACTATGGGGGAGGCAAGAGCCATTGCCAGTATTCGAAAACCCAGGGGTGACAGGTGCAAGCCGTCCCTAGTGAAGCAATGTGGCTTGTCGAGCATGTCATCCCAGGCTGACAGACAATGGATCCCCTTTGAATGACACCAATACTTTAGCCAATTGTTAAAATTGATCATTTTGTCTTTATACTGTGACATCATTCTTGGTGAGGGTAAGATGCTACTCAAGGTCAGGGTCATACTGGCCTGGGCTACATGATCAAAGAGCTCCTGTACGTCTTTTTTCATGTAGTCCAGGGAGGTACGTCTCAGGTCATTCACACCAGCATGGACAATGACGGAGTCATATTTGTACTTGCTTTGGAGTGACCTGAGTGCTTGTGTTATGTGGCAGATCCTGGCGCCCGACAGGCAGCTTACAGTGACCTTCTCCTTGTTCAGCCTGGTGAGTGGGACGTCAGTGTGTCTGACAATAGAGTCACCTATTACAAGTGTATTAGGTGTGTTGTTAAGCCTTAAGGGCTGTGACTGTGTGGCACACTGACTTTGTGAGTTATGTGCTACGTGGATATTGTTTCTTGGTAGGTGTTGCTTGGATGTCAGCTTTGGAGGTCTCTGCTGCTTAGGCAGATTTTTATTTAGAGCCTCTGAGTATGTTTTTGTGTGTTTATGTGTTTGGTTTGCTGATGCGATAGGTCTATGTGAGACTGGATTTGTGGTGTGTGTGGTTACCTTCTCCTCCTGACAGGCTGTGCCAGTACTGGGTTGAGAGAGCTTAGCCTCCAGTTTGGCTATATAGTTGCATCTCTCACATATATTTGAGCTTGTTGTGAGGAGGAGAGGGTGGTCTGTATACATAAGGCAGTTGTAACATTGCCTCAAGATTCCCAGATTCACCAGCTGGACTGGAGAGTAAACTCGAAACTGACCTTTGGACATGCCTGAATAATATAGGGAACTACTTATTGACTGATCAGAAAGAACCAATAGGGAGCAAGTGCTTAGAAGGAGTATAAGAGGATGTAGTGCTTTAGTCTGTGTTTACCTATGAGATTACTTATACGAGCAAGTGCAGGGCTTTAGAATGAAAATAGAATGCTTAATTAGGGATTTAGAGCAGTTCTAAGGGAAAAAGTGAAGAGCAGACTGTGGAGCCGGGAATAGTTTAAACCTGTTTAAGCGGCGCTGCCCGACGCTGCTCTGTGCACAAGACCATGCAAAAAGAGAGTTGCAGGATTTTAAGAAAGAGAGAGAGATCAAGGAGTTTAGAATTGACCCAAAATGGCCAATAAAACTACAGCTTCTAGGCAGTAACCACTCCTACAGGGACAGGCAGGCTGCTCAGTGTTAACCACTGCCACTGGTGAACACAGAGACTTCGCTTTAGCCCAAGCAAGCACTGGCCTCCAAGAAACTTACAAACAGTTCAGAACAGCAAATCTGTAACTGAACTTTCTTAAATTTCAGAAAGTGGGAAGAAAGCAAGATTTTTTTGTTTTTTTCTTTTTTTGTTTTAGTTTAAAGGTAGCAGAGATACACAAGTAGCAAAATATTCACAGCAGTGTAATAAATGACCCCACACTTGAGTGCTAGGCCAAAGTCAGGTAAAATGTAATTTTAAGAGAAAAAAACAATTTTAAATTAAGTGCAACACAGGAAATGCAGTAAACAGGCTTTGGATGTGTTCTAAATACTGTTTCTAATACAGATATAAACTTTAGCAAGCCAGAAAATGCCGAAAAGTAGGCGGCAAAGCAGTAATTCTAAACAAAAATCAGAAGAAAATACTTAAAATCTCAAAAGTGGCTCCTTTCTTCTCTCAGCGTTTTCTCCCCTTGGTAAGTGCTTCAGCAACAACTAACAAGCCTGGAAAGATGCCAAAACCACGAGGCAGCAGGGTTTTAAGAGAGAGAGATCAAGGAGTTTAGAATTGACCCAAAATGGCCAATAAAACTACAGCTTCTAGGCAGTAACCTCTCCTACAGGGACAGGCAGGCTGCTCAGTGTTAACCACTGCCACTTGAAACCCTTTCTTAAATCCCGTCGACTTAAACACTGAAACTGGCAATCTTTTTTTCAGTTCCATCTATTTAGTGTTCATAGATCTGTACAATGTGAAGTTCTTTAGAGTTATTTATATATCAATATATTTATTTAGGTATACATAGATTTATATATGTATTTTTATCTGCATTTGTATTGTTTTTTATTGACATATATACAAAGCTTTATATATATGTATATATATATATATATATATATATATATATATATATATATATATATATTATATTTTTTTATATAGACTATACTAATAATGAACATATATATTTTATTTATATTATATATTATATACTCAATTGATTTAATAATATTCTATAGTTTTAGATAGAAATATGCACTTCTGAAGTTTTGACTTTTTATTGTTCTTACCTATGGCTCACAATTAATTCCAATTAAGGCATGTCAGCTGATGATTTACACTTGTTATATTAAGGGTCTATTAACTAGTCATTTTGTCTGATGAAGCAACCAGAGAGGTTGTGAAAGCGCTTACGTTTTATATGTGTGTGTGTTTTTTGTTTTTTTAATAAACTCTTGGTGTGTAAGTTTTAGTATCTACAACATGTCTTTCATTTCACTACAATTTTTTGCAAAATTTGAACTGACTCTAACAAGCCATAATTTCTAGAATCTGTATTCTAGATAGCAATACATCTTGCTCATAGTCAGTGCTCTTTAGTCCACCCCTTCCTCCATCAGTCAGCTTTCATTTCAGATCTCACTTTGATTTTGATGAGGGCTTATGTAAGATGCAATAAGAGAGTGTAGCAATGGAACTTGAGGACAACTTGTTCCAGAAATCAGATCCTTTGGGTGCTCTGATTAAGATTTTGCCCGCTTGCAGGAAACACCTCTGTTGCTGGAATATTCCATCAATCCTGTTAGTTGTCATATCATTTATTTCACCTTTCTTGGCAACTGTAACTATGGATATACTATTAGATGCACTGTGACACAGAGGAGGAAAGACCTGACTACAGCTCATGTGAGCCAGGCTCGATTAGCTGGTCAGGCATTTGAGGAATGACAGCGAAAGTATGGACATGCCTGTCCTGGTGGAGGGCATGCACTGCACACTCCCTGATTTAGATCCTTTGTGGATGTTTGGAATGTGTAAGTGGCTGTGTCCATAGATGGGAATAGGAAGTGCCATTGGCTGTTACAGCAGAATCAGGGTGGTACACCAGTCATCACCATTGCCTGTGCACCCATAGGAACTACAAATGTATGTGTAGAGGAAGCTGGGAAAGTTGGGGCAATAAAAAAGGAACCTTCTAGCAGCAATATGATGCTGCAATGGAATTCTTTGCATAGGTCAGAGTAAGTATGGGGATTTGAAGGAGTGTCAGGTAGACCTGGTAGATGAGATGAGATGAGGCACTGATGTCAGACAATAGTCAGCTACAGGGGAGAAAAAAAGAATAAAAAAGACTATGAAGATATATATATATATATATATATATATATATATATATATATATATATATATATATATATATATATATATATATTGTTCCTGGGATGGAGAAAACTATGTCTGGGCTATGCAGTACAATAGTTGGGGTCTAATTGAGAAATGAAGCTCCATATCAGAGCCCTGCAAGAACTGACTATAAGGCCTCAGTTCCAGTTAGTCAAATAGCATGGCAGTACTGTGACCATACCTCTTAACCTTTAATAAAATCTGATCAAAGGCAAAAATAATGGGGAGACAATGGCTCAGAAATAGGGACTGATTTTAAATATTACTGTTATTGACTTCGAAATTTGCTAAGAATAATAGGCTTTGCATTGGCGTGCATTTTCTGAATGATATGAAGTCTGAAAGTCAAATGTTTGTCATTATTTAGTAATTTCAATCTTCAATAATTTTTCAGAAAACCACAAATTTTATAGGTTCATAGGTTCATAGGTAGGTACTAGGCTATCGGCCCTGGGGCCTATACAAGCCCAGTCAAAAAGGTATCCTGGCTTTTGCCACCCAAGAAAATTATTTTCCTGTGCCACTGTCGAGCAGAGCCACAGAGGTGATCCCCGGGGTGAATTTCCTATTTTCCATCCAGTCATCAAGATTTTTCTTGAAAAGTGCTAATGAGGAGCTTTGTTTGATAAAGATAGGCAGTTTATTCCAGAGTATGGGAAGTCTCTGGGACAGGAATCTATCCCTCCGGCATGTTCTGTTTAATGTGGTGACAAGGTTTAGGTGCCTAGAGCATGTAGCTCGGAGAGATTGGGATTTCTTTAAGTGGAGCATGTCCAACAGCTCTGGGTTTGACATAGCTTTGTATATTAGGCAGAGATCACCTCTGAGTAGGCGATATACGACGGAGTAAAGCTGGAGTTTTTTGAGACGGTCTGCGTAGGGCATCTGTTTGAGGCCGGTAATCTTCTTTGTGTCTACATCCATGCAGTGGTATTTCCACTGTCTACCTCCTGCCTTCTGCTTCATTTTTTTTTCTTTTTTCACTTGGTCCAGAAACAATGAGAAAAAATAGACCAAAATATGAGATAAAAATCTGGACAGCTGAGTGATATGATTGTGACACATCAACAAGCAGGGAGGCAAGCTTAAATCTTCATTCAAGTCAGGGCATCATCGTCTTAGTTTTTTTAAATGTTTGTAAGGCTTTTCTTCCAGAAAGTTTTTTCTTAGGTGTCCTAAATCACATGCCATTCCTCCTTAAGATATTTTATTTATGTTTTACAAGCTTACTGTTTTCCATTTTATAGGCTTTGTCACAGCCTAGTCCTCTCTCAGAAAATGTTGTTTTTGGTACCTGCTACCTTGGTCTGGTGGACTCCTGAGATAGAGACTTTATCCGTTAATATGTGTTACCTAGTTCTTCGCACTTTATTTCCTTTTGTACCATTCTTACCTTCATGCGTTAGCTGATTACAGAGACAGACTTCAACCAATCACTATACTTGCCAGTTTCTTCTTCACAGTCTGTTAACCAGATTAAAAATATCCACTGCATGGATGTAGACAGACTGCTGGGATACTATGTAGACAGAACTAATCCAATCAGAAAAGTTTAGCAACTCTTTAAATCCTTTGTCAAAGGTTACAGGGGTACAAAGCAATGCCTTTCTAACTGGCATTTCAAATGCTTTTTTCTTTGAATAATATTTTTCTATACTTTATTCCTGGATGGTATTTGTGCTGCTGCTACCTGATCACCCAGCACTACCTTTGCAAAGCATTAGAAATTACATATGGCTTGTGGGTTAAGGTCTTCATTTGGAGCCACACTCATCAGGGTTGTATTTCTTCAGAGCATTTCCCCTTCTATTGTTTCTTTCTGGTGGAGCAATAAAATGGCAGGCATGAAAATTGAGTATTCCCGTGGACGCTGGAATTTGTGAGTAGAACTCTGGCTACAGGAGGTATTTCCACTGTCTACCTCCTGCCTTCTGCTTCATTTCTTTTTCTTTTTTCACTTGGTCCAGAAACAGTGAGGCAGGTAGAGGTGCATTATGGGGAAGTGGAGGAGCAACAAGCAGCCTAGGAATGTTTTATGCTCTGAAGGCTCTTAATATCTATACTGTAAGTCCTAGTGATACTTGTAGTAGGAGTTCAACCCACAAATATCTGCATTATGGTGACTGCCCATAACTTTCAATTTTATTAGCTATTCTGTCTAGTCCATTTGCTTCTGTTTGTTCTAAACAAGCAATAAATGATATTTTGCTTCAAATTATCTGTTTTTTATAAACATAATTGTCTAACAGAGTACTCCTATCCTGTTCCTCCAGTTTCCAAATATGTACAAAGCTAGGCCACCATGGACAAGTCTGTATCTTCTTCTTCTTTCGGCTTTTCCTGGTTAGGGGTCACCACAGAGGATCACCTGTCTGCTCATGATTAGCAGTGGAGTTTTACGGTGTCAAGAAGGCGCACAGACGCACACACTCCCAACTAGGGCCAATTTAGAGTGTCCAATCCACCTACAGCATGTCTTTGGGATGTGGGAGGAAACCGGAGCACCCGGAGGAAATCCACGCAACCACAGGGAGGACATGTAGACTCCGCACAGAAGGATGGAAAAGTCCGTTGTCAATTGATGTTTTTTTTTTTTTTTTTTTTTACTTTTTATAAATATTCATTAGCATTTATGAGTAACATGATCTGAAGAAGGCAGTAGCTGAACGCGCTAATCATTTGTTTTTAAAGATTTTTATATCAGTAACTTTCATGAGTGTTTTATGAAAGTTTCCTGAGCATTTATTAGTTTTTATCTCATCATTGCCATTAAAGTTTTATGTTGATGGGATAAAAACTAATAAATGCTCAGGAAACATTCATAAAACACTCATGAAAGTTACTGATATAAAAAGCTTTAAAAACAAATGATTAGCGCTTTCATCTACTGACTTCTTCAGATCATGTTACTCATAAATGCTAATGAATATTTATAAAAAGTAAAAAAAAAAAAAAACATCAATTGACATCTCTTTCCAACATCATAAAAGAGTTTTTTGTTAAGCTTCCTCTTTAACAGGCCTTGGTACGCTGCTAATTTCGTGTTCCTTCAATTTCTCAATTTCCATTAGAGGCACAGTAAATAAGATTGGCATACAAAAGGTTTTTAAAGTATTTCACCTGCTAGGAAATATTCAACGTTTTACCAAATCTTGGTAAAAAGGAAAAAAAGGAATATATATATATATTGCTCTCAGATTATGTTTTACATGTTTTCCTGAAAGCTTACTTTTGTCTTATTATTATTCTTTGTTTCCCACAAGTACTATAATTTATTCTTTCATGTCCTTCCCCTTTTATGTGTAAGCTGTAGTGACCTACTATCCCTGTTCTTCAGTAATAACAGTTCAGATTTGTGCCTGGGTGAACACAACAGTTACTTATGTCTGTGGAAAGCTCTTTCTTATCATTGTTGACATCCTTTAGCTAAACTCATTACTCTGTGCAAAACCACCACACCACTGCCTTAAAGTCTTATTCACAATATGAAATTACTCTCACACTACCTGTGTGTGTGTTTGCATTGAATAAGGTGTTATGTGTAAACATTTGTTTTATAGGCTATTGTGCATTATATTTATTGTTGTACAACTGCAGAAGAAATTGTTTCAAAATAGCTGGCCTATGTGTGCCTCAAAATGTAATTATACTGTAACCTAGAATTTTTATGCATGCAGTTGACAAAAGAACATAAACATAACTTCTCCACTACAGAGGTTCTGAAAAGCTTAAATGCTACGTTCGTTTTATAGGTTCAGAGGTTCATAGTTAAGCAGTAGATAGCTGCCCTTGCAGCCATTTTAAGACTATCAAATTTCTCTTTCTGTGCTTGAATTAGCCTATCCCATTCAGTTACAGATTGGCCTTATGCATTCCATGGTCGATAAATATATATTACATCAAATGACATTGGTATCATACTGTAGATAATTTGAGGAGACCCATGCATGGCATAAAGCATTTAAAAGCTGCCTCTGGCCATTAGTAGTACAGGGGGCAGTCCTGGGTTAAATTTTCTGTTTCTTATCCATAGATCTAAGCTGCATTTAAATATGGACAGGGATGAACTTTATTTGGATGGTGAGTCTGTTCCATACCAGCGGTACACTCAGTGAGATATAGTTGTCCCTCCAAACCATTCTGTTGATGTTGCAGAAAAGGTTTAGATCCCTAGACCAATTATTTTTGATGCAATTTTACTTGCCGATATGCAGTAAATCCATCAGAATGCCTTGTATGCCAGACACAGGACACCTCTTAGCAGTCTGCAGGATACCGAGTATAGTGATATATTTTAAACTATATGTCAGGGAATTACTGCACTTCTTCACCCATTACTATAATAAATAATTGCTGTGGCCAGTGTATATAATATGCCTGTCACTGCAGCTGCAGCTCCTTCAAATTTGTTTTTTAACACAACACATGCTTAAAAGCATCGGGGCTACAAAAGTACTTGACCTTCAGTTACTGTTTGCATAACTGAGTAAGTGTTCCTGTGATGAATTCAGCTGACCCCACAATATAAACAATTAAAATTAAAAATCCCAGTAGTACCTAATAATAACAATGAACAGTTTCAGAAATCAGAAAAATTCAAACCACTTCTCACGCTCAGTTATTGCTTGTTATGCCTAGTGATCAACTATAATGGGTACAGGAAATTCCATGTTAGTGCCTCATTCATCTTTTTTATGGTCACTCTCTTCACATGGGAGATATTGCACTGTTTCTCAGATGGACTAACAACAAACCATAAGCTTACACAAAATAAAAAGTGCAGTAATACAAGTCTGCAAGTAAAGGTGGGACCGCCCAACTGTGGTGAGCCGATAATGTGTAAGAATGCAGAAATAACGGCATAATCTCTTTTACAAACTATTTTCTTGTATTTGTATATGGTGTCTGATAGAGTCAATTGTTAATTAACTTATTTTAATGCTACCAGTGTAATTAAATTTAAATGAAACAACAATAAAAAAGCACCCGAGGTGAATATCTTATTTTTTAGTAAAATCATATTAGCCATTGATAAAGTATTTTGTTTTCCTCATGTTCTGGTCCTTCCAAAGACTTTTTTTGATAAGCTCTTGCGGATCTCAAGAGTGCTTCAACCCTCCTAAATGTTTTTACTTATTTGATGTTATGATGCATCATCTTAACTTATTTCTAAAGAATTCTGGACAAAGCCAAAAATAATTGGAAAGCAAAGGGCCAAAACCAAGGATAATTTTAAATATTATTCTAGTTCACTTAAAAAGTTACTAGTTAACAGGTTTTACATCGTCATGCATTTTCTGAATAATATTAAGAATGGAACTTGCATGTTAAGGCATTATTGAGTGACTGTAACCCTCACTTATTTACCAAAAAAATAAAACATGTTATGAGGACAGGGCAAAAATATGAGACAAAATCAGGGACATTCAGTGAAACCAGGAACAACTGAAAAGTATGTCTAACACATACTTCTTCTGGTATATCTCATCCCTGGCCTGGTCCCTTATCTTTTGAGGAATAGCCTTATTAGCATATGCAACAGTGCAGGGCTGCCCAGATAAAAGTCAGAGAGGGTTAACAGGACTGTCCAGAGGATGTGGTTTTATTTTAATATGTCTTACCTACTATCCAGTGTGACTTTAACCAACTGATTTTGAATTCCAGGCAACTCACAACCATGAATATTCCTGTGGATGAGGATGGCATAAGGTCACAACCATGAATGTTCCTGTGTGTGAGGATGGCATAGGGTCACAACCATACATGTTCCTGTGTGTGAGGATGGCATAAGGTCACAGCCATGCATGTCCCTGTGTGTGAGTATGGCATAAGGTCACAACAATGCATGTCCCTGTGTGGGAGGATGGCATAAGATCAAACCCCATACATGTTCCTGTGTGTGAGGATGGCATAAGGTCACAATCATGCATGTTCCTTTGTGTGAGGATGGCATAACGTCACGACCATGCATGTTCCAGTGTGTGAGAATGGCATAAGGTCACAACCATACATGTTCCTGTGTGTGTGAATGGCATAAGGTCACAACCATACATGTTCCTGTGTATGAGAATGGCATAAGGTCACAACCATGCATGTTCCTGTGTGTCAGGATGGCATAAGGTCACAACCATGCCTGTTCCTTTGTGTGAGGATGACATAAGGTCATAGTCATGCATGTTCCTGTGTGTAAGAATGGCATAAGGTCACAACCGTGCATGTTCCTGTGTGTCAGGATGGCATAAGGTCGTAACCATGCATGTTCCTGTGTGTGAGGATGACAAAAGGTCACAACCATGCACATTCCTGTGTATGAGGATGGCATAAGGGGTTTTGGCCCAAGTCTGAATCACTTGCTGCATCACCTCAGTCATTGTTTGAGCTGCTGTGTCAACAGTGCATCCATTCCCTCCCTTGAAAAAAAGATGAGAGGCCATTGGATATTCATTATGGTCCACGTCCAGGCTGCCTTTGGCTGGATTACCCACAATGCAAGAAAATATCATTCTACTCTGTTATTGGACCTGCCAAGGATATGCATTAATTAAATATTAAGATATGCCAGCATGTGTTTTTCAGTTGGATATTGCCACAGTTGTTGTAAAAAAAATACCGAAAAGATAAGCATACTTTCCTCGTACGAAAGAAGATAATCATGCTTTTCTGTTTTTGTCCTCCACTAACACCTCTGGAATTAGCCCCTTCTCTGACCTTCCATTCATTCCCCTATAGGAACAAGAGTCAGGGACAGCATGGATAACCACTTCATGTTTTGGCAGAGGGGTATTTTTTTAGACTGTGTGATCCTATCTTCCTTAAACATGAATGGCTATGCAATACTTAACTGATAACCATTTAAGCAATGCCAGCTCAAAACCCTCTGATTACACTGACACATTTCTGATTCTGATCTTCTATGGTGGGGGAGACTTTACGACCATAAATATGAAGGGGAACATCCTCTGCACCCTCCCATGTAACTGAAGCAAAGGTCACTAAATTTCTGGGTAAGCCGAGGTCTACATAAGTGAACTGCACATTCTGTTGGCTAGTTTTGGGTGAATGGCCATGACTGAGTTGACTGTAAATCAGCTGATCAGATATCAGTGAGCTTATGCGCTTCCCAGGATTCGAAGTTATGTACATCGACACTCACTTGTGTGAACGTATGACATGAGAATCAGTCCACATAACATCTTACAGGTCTTCAGCAAAAAGTGAACAAATAGATGCCACTTCCCTTACCTTCTCTTTAGACCCTTAATCCCACCTTATACTTGATCAAGCAATAATATAGGCCACAGTTGAGCTCACCACCTGCCATGGCACATACACTGAAAGAGCCACACTGTAGACACATGAAGGTCTGTCGTTCATTTTAGTTTGGGAAATAAAAAACTGAGATGAAGAAATAAAAAATGCATGAGACTTGAATATCATTAGCTTCAAGGAATCTTTCCAGCACATCCCAGCACTGACACAATATTAGATTTAGCTCAGAATAAACAGGGGTTGTAGCCCAGCTGTATTTGTTCATTCACAAGTGCTGAGAAGGGAGTGAGAGGGTAAAGACTGCAGGCATGCAAAATGGTGAAGATGGTGGGTTAGGGGGCAGCCTTAGAAAGAAGAAGTAGAAAGTCAGGGATTAGGGGCAGGATGGGCAGGAAGTAAAGTAGTTAAGAAAGGGAGAGAGAGTTGGTACTTAAGTGTTGGATGAAGGAGGCATCAGTCTTTTTGGTATGGGTGTTTAGAGCTCAGAGTGGGGTACCAGTTGCCACCATCCATGGCACTAGAGGGTCTTGGTTAGAGTGCAGGTGCAAGATCTTGTGAGGCTAAAGGTAAGTCTCATCTTTATTTAATTTAAGGGGTAGGTATTCATTGATAGAAAACAAAAACAGATACTGATGTATAATAGTAGTAACGGAAAGAGGTTTGGGAAGGATGAGGGGATAGAACAGGATTAGAATGGTGTAAATGGAGTTTCAGTTTAGGTCCCAGAGTTGTGGACAAAGGGGAAGGCTAAATGACAACATGGATGGCCTTACCTTTCTCTGAAGATCCAGGATCTGACCTGCCATGTTGTGTTCCAGTTGTGTTCTGGGGAAGATAGACCATCTTGGGGGTAGATCTTCTCATTGGTTGTGGGAGATGGGTCTGTCCCTCTTGAGTGATACTATGGCTTTCCCAGTTAGGTAGTGGATCAGGATTCTGCAGAATTTCAGTATGTTCAAGCATTTCATACCTGAGAGTTTCCTATCCCGTTGAATTTTTCCCACTAATCAGCCATTAATCCAGGTAAAGTCATTGGGGCAGGCCTTCTGTGGGCCATTGGAAGTAAGAGGGCAGTGTCATCTTGATGACCCACATCATGACTGGCAGCTGTGGATGTCATGGAGTTGGATTTCCAGGTAAAACGGATCCTGATGGCATAGCTAAAAACAACACTGCTGACTCCATAATGCCTATGTCCATCCACCTGGAGTTGCATAATAGCATTCTAATGAAAACAAAAGTCATCAAAATGTAGAAAGTAAAAGCAATCAATCAATCAATCAATCAATCAATCAATCAATAAATAAAACAAAACATGAATGGATGCTGGTTGTAATAAATGGAATAAAATAAGGATGAGTGAAACAAAGGGGGCTGTAGTGGTAATGCATGGAGTGTATGGAAGAGGAGATCCTGCTAAGAGGGTCAGTTGCTTTTTGAGGAATGTTTCTCATTTTGAATTTTAGAGAATGAATGCTCTTCACGGACCACACTGAGAGGGTCTGGTACACATTCAGTGTTAAACACTTTTCTGTCTGATCTCCATGGTGTACAATACCAAATCATATTAATTCACTAAAATAAATGTTATAAATGTAATGTGACACATTTTAACTATTCTGTGTGCTTCCTAGTTGAAGTTTCTGTAATTTCCTAGTAAGAGGAATTATGAGAGACAGTGTTCCACATTATGGAGATGAAAGGTGGAGAGCAATGTTTGGAGTGAGTTGCTTAACCAGTCAGTGCTTTTGGGCAATTAGGAATCAAGGACTACATGCCTAGCAACTAGCATTGCCAGGTGGGGAGCAGGTGGTGGTGGACTGTTTTCTTCCATCTTCACTGAGTATTTTCCATAAAAAAAGAGAGAGAGAGAGAGAGAGAGAGAGAGAGAGAGAGAGAGACTACTATGGGTTGGTCAAAAAGGGAACAGTTGTATTTTCTTACAGGTTTAAGAGTGTTTGGCTTCAGAGGTTGTGGAATGATATTCTTTTGCCATGGATTTTATCTTGTCTGTTGGAAATTTTGTTTGTATAGTACACTGCTGAGGATGCCCCATGTCTCCCTGCCATACCTTTTCAGTTATCATGATTTCCACAGAAGATGTGGACTTGCCTCAGATTTGGGAATTAAGGGGAGGGACATACGTAGTCTATTTTGAGCAGAGAGTTCTGAGTTTGGATTGGAGGGGGGCCTTAGGGCTATGTTTATGGGTAGTGAGTGGGTGAGACAGGGACGTGTGGGTGGAGGCACATGGGAGACTTCACTGATTTTGTTTTCTGTTTCAGCATGGCAAGTGTGCAAGACCTATGACAAAGATCACAGGAGGTTGTGTCACAGGTGAAGGCATTTTTCAATACATGGAAGAACAATTGCAGCCAGCAGGAGAGGTTGGCAGAGGAGATGCCAGTGAGAGGAAGGTGGAAGACAAGAGAGGAAGACTGCAAGAAGTGCACAGCTGCAGATGATGCTAGCAGATTTGGAAAGAGAAACCAGAAGAAGGATGTTGGGGCCAGCTCAGTCCTGTTGATGGAGCCCCAGTGGACCTTTGGTAATGTTCTTGTTTTTAATAAAGCAGGAGAGGCAGATAAGACTCATTTAGTTAATGAATAGTTAATGGGTTTCTTGAAGTATTTGAATGCTGAATGTAGGGTTAGGCTTCAGGAGTTGTTGAGCATGGCAGAGCAGCTACAGGAGCCAGCTGGTATGAAGGGGGGTCTAGTGGAAGGCTTGCAGAATTCATGGTTTGTTTGGGTGTTGGGGCTCTCTCTCTGCTAATGGGAGGGCAGCTTTTACTCAACAGGCTAGGATGTTGGAGCAGGAAGCACAGGCCACAGGTTGAAGCCTGTCAGGCAGGCAGAATGGGCATATTCATAACACTGCACATATCTCTGGCAGGGAAGGAAACAATATGGCAAGGACAATTTTTTGATCTGTTTGACTTATCTCTATTAGATTTCATACAGATAGTACTCAGAGGATGGTGGAGGTGGAAGCCCCAGGCAGTAAAAACTTAGATGCAGCATTAGGTAAGAGTAATCTGAGTAGGTTTAGGCCCAGGACATAGGATAACTGGGTAGCTATTCATGGAGAAAGATCATAAACAAGGACTATCTTTGTTAGGTTATTTCTTGTCTGTAAGAGAGGTGCAGTGGTCAAGGGAAAGCAATGCATGGTTGTGGCATGATCAATGCTTTTGGAAGTTAAAGGTAATGAATAAGTCACATTGGTGGGAGAATAGACAATTGTAAACTTGGTTAGGTATGATGATGAATAGGGCATGGATGAAGACTTGGGTTGGTGCCAAGAAAGGAGGCAAGGGGTAAAGCATGCTGGACTTTTAATAAAGGGAGGTGCTCATGGTCTACTTGCAGATTTGCCCATATTTGCTCATGTTATGGAGCCTCACATGATACAGTGAAGTGCTGACTCAGAGAAGGGATGGATGGCCAGGTGTTAACCTTGCAATGGGATAATAATAAGCATGGGATGCTGGAGGATGAAATGAGGGGAACAGATAACCTTTGTAAGATCAGAGATTTTTTTGTCCTTTTGAAGAGCATCCAGTAGGCTGGCCATTGCACTTCCCAATTAAAGGAGGCATTTTGTGCCTGCTCCTGGAGGAACTATCCTGTTAGGGTAACAGCACATGAGTTATTGCAGAGTGTTTTCAGCAGGATTCTCGAATATGTCTCAGGTGGGAGAATCTGCAGGAGGTATGTGATAACTTAAAGTCAGTTATAGGGAGGGAGGAGATAACCCAAGCCTTGCTGAACAGGGATATACAGGCTGAAAGAATTTTGAGTCGGCTATATGTTCTTTTCACAAGTTCATAGGTTCATAGGTTCATAGGTAAGTACTAGGCTATCTGCCCAAAGGCATTTATAAGCCTAGCTGGAATGTGTTGGCTTTCACCACCCCCTTAGATTAGTTCCCTGTGCCTCTGTCCAGCAGAACCATTGAAGTGATCCCTGGGGTAAACTTTCTGTTTCCCATCCACTCGTCAAGGTTTCTCTTGAAGACAGTTAGTGAGGAGCTCTGCCTAATGTAGATTGGAATCTTGTTCCAGAGCATGGGAATCTATCCCTCCAACATGTCCTATTTATTGTTGTGGTGAGGTTTAGATCCCTGGAGCGTGTGGCTTGAGGGGATATGGTTTTCTTTAGGTGGAGCATGTCCATCAATTCTGGGGTGGATATGGCCTTGTATGTCAGGCAGAGATCACCTCTGAGTAGGTGCTATGCAACCGAGTACAGCTAGAATTTCTTCAGTCGAGCTGCATAGGGCATCTGCTTGAGGCCAATGATCCTCTTGGTGAGGAACTTCTTGGTCTTTCCAGTTGTTGTAGGTGTCTTGTAAGGTACATCCCAAATGGGGCATTGTACTCTATGATGGGTCTGATGAGTGATGTGTAGAGGGGCCCAATGATCTCCTCTTTCGATCTGGATGCAAACCCTTTTGTGATTATTTAGACCACATAGAAGGATTTTCTAACCACTTTGGCAATGTGATTATCAAAGGAGAGGTTGCTATCTACTTGGGTCCCCAGATCCCTTATTATGTCTTCCGTATTTAGGGGGCTACCACCTATGTGGTAGTTTGTGGGTACTTTGTTTTTTTCCAAAGGTGATGACTATACACTTTTTGGCATTTAGCTTGAGACCATGGTTTTGACACCAGTCTCAGTGAGACCCTTTTGGAAGATGTCTGTGTCAGCTGGAGAGTCAATTATAGCCCCTAGTTTGCAGTCGTCTGCAAACTTGGTGAGCCATAGTCCTCCTGTGCTTGCCTGTACCTCTGAGAAGTATATGCTGAACAGGAAGGGTCCTAGGACTGAGCCCTGGGGAACGCCACTTGTAACAAGTTTAGTCAGACCTAGCTCCTGCAACTCTTACCATGTGGGTTCTGTCCATGAGTCAGTTGGCAACCCATCTCGTGATGTAGGGGTTTATGTTCAGGCTGGTGAGCTTGTCTATAATACCTGAGTGGGGAATAGTGCCGAAGGCCTTTGCGAGGTCTAGGTAGGCTGTGTGGACCACCTTTCCCTCATCTATAGCCTTGGTAACTGTCTCAAAGAAGTCCACCAGGTTTAGGAAGCATGCTCTGCCCTTAACAAAGCCAAACTGGGTTGGGTCCAGTGTTTGGAGGTTTCCAGTGTCTCTGTTAATGAGATCCATGATGATGCACTCCATAGCTTTGCAGACCAAGCTAGTCAGGCTTATAGGGCGATCGTTCCCAGAGTCCATTGTGGTTCCACCTTTGTGGAGCGGAATAACCGTTGTTGTGCGCCACTCTGTGGGCACGTAGCCTGTGGAGAGGCTGAGTTTAAACAGTGTGTTTAGGTGAGGGGTTAGTTCACCTTTGAGCTCATGTAGGACGCAGCCTGGGACACCATCCAGTCCCATTGATGCTGTGTTTGTGGCTTTGGAAAGGGCTGTTTTAACCTGAGTGTCTGAGATTTCAAGGGCACTACATTCTTCTGGCATAGTTATGGGCCCTTTTGGGGGTGAGTGGGGGTTGAAGTTTGCACTGAACCTGTCTGCCAGGATGTTGGCTATATTGGTCAATTCAGTGTATTTTGTGCCATTCTGTACTAACTCCGAGCAGATCTGAGAATTGCCACTTAGATTGTTGACATAGCTAAAGAATGCCTTGTGGTTATCTTTGGAGTCCATGGCAATTTTTCTTTCGAAGCTAGCCTTGGATGATTTTATGAGGGAATGTAGTTTCTTGCTGATACTGATCACAGATGTCTTCCCTTCTTGGGATTTTACTCTTTTCTGTACTAGTTTCCTCCTTCTATTGTATAGCTTGTTTATGGCAGGGGTCCACCAGGCTGGTTTCCTTTTCTTGGAGGAGTGAGTCTTGATTTTGTTTAGAATAGCATGATCCATGCATTCTTGTAGGTGCCTGTAGAGTGCATTAGTAAAGGATTTTGCAGCTTGGACAGCGTTATCCTTTAGCATGGGGGTTTTGAAACTTCCCACCTCAGTCTTAATTAACGTGAAGTTAGTTTTGAAAAGTTTTTCACAGTGATTTCTTTGACCGGGGCTGGTGGCGGAATGTAAATATCCAGAGTGATTAGTTTATGGTCAGATTTACCCAGCGAGGGTTTGACCTCCGGTGTGGAACACTGGTCGTCCATGTTGGTGATGACCAGGTCCAATATGTTGTCACTTCTGATGGGGGTGTTAACCAGTTGATCCAGGGCGTTTGAGTTTATAAATTCTAGGAAATGTTGGGCCAGGGAGTTCGTACTTGAGTAGTTCTCCCAGTTAATATTTGGATAATTGAAATCACCCAATATCAGGGTGTTTGGTAGGACCTTAATGTTTCCCAGTGTTTCCAGGAATGCAGAGTGGGGGTCCTGGGACATGCTGGGTGATCTGTAGCAAGCTATAATTTGAATAGCAGTTTTGCCCATTGTTAGTTGCACTTGGATGATCTCTGAAGCATCGTGCTGTGCCACTAAACTGGAGGTGTGGGTATCCTTGATGAATATGGATACTCCCCCACCTTTTGTATTTCGGTCCGGGTTTTGTGGCCAAAATGTATGGTATGAGTTGTAGCCTGGTAGTGCTGGGATGCTCTCTGGAGCCTTAAACAAGGTTTCTGTTACTGTACATATATCGATTTTCTCCATACTGTGGAGTGCCTTGAGTGCATGCATTTTGAGGTTTAGACTTCTGGCATTGAGCAGCATTACCCTCAGTTTTTTGTTACTTGTGCTATTTATGGCAGTGGGTTTGTCTTTTGAGCCTTGCCTAAAAAAGGCACTATGGGGGTTGCAAGAGCCTTGGCCAGTATTCGAAAGCCTAAGGGTGACAAGTGCAAGCCATCTCTAGCAAAGCAGCGTGGCTTGTTGAGCATGTCATCCCAGGCTGACAGACACTGGATCCCCTTTGAATGACACCAGAAGCTTAGCCAATTGTTGAAATTGATAATTTTTTCTCTATACCGTGGTATTATTCTTGGTGAGGGCAGGATGCTACTCAGGGTCAGGGTCATACCAGCCTGGGCTACGTGATCAGAGAGCTCCTCAATGTCTCTTTTCATGTGGTCCAGGGAGGTACGGCTCAGGTCATTCACACCAACATGGACAATGACAGAGCCATATTTGTACTTGTTCTGGAGTGACCTCAGTGCTTGTGTTATGTGGCGAATCCTGGCACCCGACAGGCAACTAACAGTAACCTTCTGCTTGTTCAGCCTAATGAGTCAGTGTGCCTGACTATAGAGTCACCTATTACTAGTGTGTTGGGTATGTTATTTTGCCTTAAGGGCTGTGATTGTGTGGCACACAGGTTTTGTGAAGTATGTGTTTCATGGTTTGTGTTGGGGGGGTGGAGGTTGCTTGGATGTCTGCTTTGGAGGTCTCTGTTGCTTTTGCAAATTTTTATTTAGAGCCTCCAAGTATGTTTTTGTGTATTTATGTGTGTTTTTTGCCAGTGCTGGTTTCATAGGTCTATGTGAGACTGGTGGTGTGATGCAAGTAATTCCCTTCTCCTCTTGACTGCCTGGTCCAGTCTTGGGTTGAGAGAGCTTAGCCTCCAGTTTGGCTA
>NC_056728.1:1770339199-1770376699 GCF_019279795.1 Protopterus annectens
TGGTTTGTCTGAAAACCAAATATTTTATGAGGATCTGACCAAACATATGAGGCAAAAGTCTGGACATTCTGCGAATATCTGGATATTTGACAGCATACATCTCAACCTCTTACAGCAAGAAATCTGGACAAAGACATAAATAAAAGTGGGAGAAAATCCCAAAATTAGGGGCAAGTTTTCAATATTGCTCTTACAAACTGAGGTAGTTGATGGAATAAAAGGTTTTGCATTAACATAAATTTTCTGAAGGGTATGAAGTCTGAAACCCAAGCATCTGGAATTATTTTCTAACTTCAGTCTTTAATGATTTGTCACTAATTTGCCAGAAAATCACAATTTTATGAAAAGCAGACTAAAAATCTGATTCAAAAATCTGGACATTCTGCGAAAAGCTGTACAGTTGAGAAGTATGTTTGGGAGGCATGGCAGGGTGAGTGCATACATAAGGGATCATGTTACATTGTCTTTCTAACAGCACTCACTAAATGCTTTACACCTCTGAAAGCTAGCAAAACACACAAAGTTTTTTTTTTCTTTCCTGTAACTGGTAGTACATGGAGCAAATGAAACGCCATGTACTGCAAAGAATTAAAATCAGATCTCTGATCATAACCTTTAATTATGTGTTTGCAACATGAATGCTAAGATTCACCTCTTCAGTTCGCTCTTGAGATGAATGTCTTGGCATGGACATGGAACACATAATAAGTGGGTTATGGTCACTCATAATTCTCTGTATAGTAAATGTTTTCCTTGACTTAATCTGCTTTTATTATAAATGTACTCTATAATGGATACTGTTATGCTGAAATGTTATGCAAATTACATTCTTTTCTTTCACATTTGTTCTAGTCTTGCCCTGTGGTCATGATCATGATTGAAAAGGGTTTCTGGATTCAGCTCATCTGTCTGGATAACAAAAGCAAACAAACAAACAAAGAAACAAACACAAACAAATAACTAAATAACATGTTGTGCCTTACAGGATGTACTGAAGACAGAAGTATAAATCATATTTGTATGTGGTCTTCCGTTTCTAATGTAAAGAAGTTGCATGTAACAGTATGTTAAATAATACAAAACTCTGTCACTCTCACTCTAGCTATTGTTGGTCTTGTGTTTCTTGCCCTAAAGATCCATTTGTTTGTGTCATGATTTTAAAATCTGACAGTTATAAATCAAAAAAGCTGTGGTTTCTCAGTGCTCACAAAAGAAGACTAGTACAATAATTATGTTTTTCGTTTACAAAACAGTTGATCCAAAAAGTGGACTATCTCCATAATGTGTCTAGTTCCACAGTCTGATAATGGGTTAAATGTACATCATTACCCTATTGGTGAATGAACATTCTCAATACATGGTGTTATGTACAGATATCACCCAATAAAAAACAAGTCTGCTGCTTCTCAAGCAGCATATTAAACTGCAGTGAAGCACTGACTGAAAAAAATCAAACAAAACCCATTTTATATGATTGTTAAACATGGCTTTGCTGTTTAGTCAGCGCAATGAAAAAGTAAATAACAGAGTGTGTGTGGTGTGTGTGTACTTGTGTGTGTGTTTGTGCATTTGTAAGACATAAAGACTAATAGAGACAATGAAAGAGAGAAAGACAGAAAAACAGAGTGAGCAACCAGGGTGGTGGTGGAGGGGGTAGAATGAGTGCAAGCAAGTGAGAGACTGAGCACATGCCTCTCAACATATTTTTTCAAGAATTCTGGGTAAAGCCAACACTACTGGGGAGAAGACCTAAAATCATGGTCAATCTTTAAATGTAGCTGCTGCATTTTCTGAACAATAACAAGTATGAATCAGTAATATCTGACTTAAGAAGTATGTAACCATAATGTCCTGCTTCACTTACTGAGAGTAATCTTTAGTGATTTATCAGAAAGTCAAACATTTCTGATGGACAGAACAAAATTAGACGCAGTTGAGAGGCATGGGGGAGGAATGGTTGCAATGTCCTACACTTGATGACTTATTTTCATTTATTTGATTGCAATGAAACATATGAAGTGTATTCAGTCAAAAAAGTAGCTTAAATTGCTGAGCACATTTATGTGTGTATGTGTGTCATACCTCTCAACCTGTTAGAGCAAGAAATCTGGACAAAGACATAAATAAAAGTGGGAGAAAAGCCCAAAAATATGGGCAATTTTTAAATATTGCTCTTACAAACTTAGGAAGTTGATAGAATAAAAGGTTTTGTATTAGCATACATTGAAGGGTATGAAGTCTGAAATCCAAGTGTCTGGCATTATTTTCTAACTTCAGTCTTTAACGATGTGCCACTAATTTGCCAGAAAACCACAATTTTATGAAAAGCGGACTAAAAATCTGAGGCAAAAATCTGGACATTCTGTGAAAATCTGTACATTTTAGAGGTGTGTGTGTGTGTGTGTGTGTGTGTGTGTGTGTGTGTGTGTGTGTGTGTGTGTGTGTGTGTGTGTGTACATGTATTAAATGTAAGCATAATTTATATTTTGGATGTAAAATACTTTCTCCAATAACAATTACATATGGTACGGCAAGTATGAAACAGTAGGAAGAGAAACTATTTTATATCAAAAATATAAAGGGCAGGATTCACGATGGCTTGCATGGAGTCTAAGAGTCATGTAAGACTCCATGCAGCCATCGCGATCCAGAAACAGCCCGAAATCCCGTGTAAGAGACAGCTAAAATGACTCTTACATGGGCAGGGCGTGGATATGCTAATCACCCCACTTGCAGCCGAAAGGCATGCAAATGAGGTAGATTAGCGATCCACGAAGCTGAAACCAGCCCGTGTAAGAGTCATGTTAGTTGCAGAAATGTACTCAGATGACAACTGAGTACGTTACTGCAAATAACACAACGGAGCCATGACAGCCCCAAATAAAGTGTGCAAATGTTGCAGTCAGCATGCCAATGGCCAAATATGTGGCCATTGGCATGGTAACCCGATGCAAACATGAAATGAAATAATTTTTTTTTTTCGGAGATCAGCGATGTTTAAACGCAGCGCAGCCCCACGCAAACGGGCTGTGCTATATAAAACAGAAAAATAAAGGTTTGAAACCCACAAATGTGGGTTTTATGTAATGGATGGATTTACAATGCAGGGACTAGCAGACCAAAAACAACATGTCCACCGTCTAGTGGTTGCTAAGGGGGGAAGCTGAGTGTAAGACATGTAACTAAGCATTAGTAAGCAATCCTATGTAAATGAGTGGTAGGATAGTGAATCACACTGTCACATAGCAAATGAGCACATTCCGTGTAGTGTAAGAGTTAGATAAGGGGGAGTAACAGAGTAGGAGATAGGTGACATCACAGGGGGGAATGTCAGGAAGAAATCAAGCTCATTGGAGCAAAGTGGTATGTGAAACATGTCAATCAGATAGCATAAAAAGAGGAGTGTCAACAGATAAGCATGGGAAAGTCAAGAAATGGAAGGTGTACACTGTGGCCAACACCAAAGTTTCTTGCTGTATGTGCATGCGTGCGTGTGCACGCTGGGAGCCGCGAGTAGGACAGAGTGCGCGCATGTAAGGCAGAGTAAGCATGTAGGAACCTGTTTAAAGATCTGTAAACCTGTTTGCACTGGTGTGCACGTGTTTTAACTCGACTAAGCAGATTCTAGTCCGTGTAAGCATGTGTGCGGGCGTGGTAGGCACTGTGAGCGTGTTTTCGCTGGTATGCGCGCTGCTCCCCCCTGAGGAAACAGAGAGGAAAAGGAAGCAGAAGAAATAGTAGGAAATTAGCAGGGAATACTTGTAGAGGTAGCAGGTGAAAACAATTAGAAGCAGGCAATTACACAGGCAGGATACAAGCCCAGCCCAGCACTTAAAACACTGCAAACAGCATTGCAGTATGTTTCTCTCAAGAGACACTGCAAGACAGGAGTAAGCTAGTAGAAGTGAAAACTGAAAAAGCTGCACTCAGACCAAACATGCTAGGGGCTGCCATAGCTGTCATAAGGAGACATAGGAGACTTGCTGAGGGTGGTGGCAATAGAAATGCTGCCAGACAACCCACAGTGAGGAGACGGAGAAGAGTGTACAGGCCCAGGGTCACCTACCAGGGGTTACATGAGCTGGAGATAGTGGAGCGCTATAGAGTGGACAGAGACCTCCTGCAGCAAATTGTTGAGCTGTGCAGGCCATGCCTCACACACAGAACCAACAGAGGGGAACCCATCCCAGTGGAAACCAAGGTATGTGTTGGCCTAAGAATACTAGCAACAGGTACCTTCCAGAGACCAACTAGTGATATGATGGGGATATCAAAGGCATCAGCCTCCAGGGTACTGCACCAGTTCCTGGATGCCATGTCAGCACATGTCAGTGAGCATGTATATTTCCCCAATGCCCATGTGGTATTGGCCAGCAATATGCGTCTCTTCCAGTAAATAGCGGAATACCCTGAGGTAGTGGGTGCAATAGACTGCACGCACATATGCATCAAAGCACCAGCCGGTGAGCGGGGTAGGGCCTACATGAACCGCAAGGGCTTCCCTTCCATCAACTGCCAGGTCATGTGTGATGCCCAGGGCATAATAATGAATGTATGTGCTGGCTGCCCTGGGAGCTACCATGATTCCCATATCTGGCATTTGACGCAGCTGTACCAGACATTTACCAATGGGGACATCCCACATGGTCACCTAGTGGGGGATGCAGGTTATGCACTGGAGCCGTGGCTGATTACACCAATCAGAAACGCACACACACCTGAACAGGAACGCCATAATGAAGCACACGCACAAACACGTAATGTAATAGAGCATGTGTTTGGGCTGCTCAAGTCATGGTTCCGGTGCCTGGACACATCTGGTGGAGCCTTGCAGTACTCACCAACTACATGTACCCAAATTGTCATGGTATGCGCTATGCTACATAATATGATCCTGCGAAAACAGCTGCAGCAGGACCAACATAGGGCCGAGACAAACAGCCCCCCACCATTGCCAAGGCCATCACAGGTAGAGCGTGACTCGGAGGAGGAACAACCTGAGCCTGCCCCAGTAGGCAGAAGGAGGTATGCCCAGTATGCCCTGGCCTTGGCAAAGAGGCAATGCATAGCACATACACTGGCCCAGTAGGAACCCTGGGAATGATACCCCTCTCTGACTCACTCATATAGTAACAGGGATGCCTAACATGACACAACCTGCTCTCAAACATGTACAGGGAGTGTAGTATGTGCATCCGACAGAGGCAGCCCTGCAGCACCACCTGAGGCATGATTGCCATGTGTTAAGCAATGTAACACCATCTAGTATATGCAAACATGAAGACCCAATCTAACATCTCACCCTCACCAAGCATGATGCCACACTATGAAGACAGCAAGATCAAGTACAATAATTGGCTGAGGTATTGCTGTTAGCAAGGGGGAACACATGGCTGACAGCCTGGGCTGACATGCCAAGCAAGACATGATGCCCCACCTGCTAGGGATGGCATGCACCCAGCACACCTGGCTGTGTAGATACTGGCAAAGGCTGTTGTCACCCCCACTGTGCCTGGAATAGGTAAGTCTGGAAACACAAACCCACCACCATAGGTAGCACAAGGGATAATAACCTGGACATAATGCTACCCAACGCCAGAAGTCTAACCTGCAAGGTGCATGCAGACCAAACCCACCACAGCATGGAAAATGGTAATATGTGTTCTGTAACAGAAACCTGGGCAAGGCCCAGAAGAGCACCCTAATACTACCAGGTTATGCCTCATACCATAATCTACAGCTCCAAAATATGAAAGACATGACAATAGGAGTGTGGCTACCAGTAATTATCAAGAATAACCACACCCCCAGGTTGGTACTACAGCAAAAAGCAGCATGGACTATCCACGGGCAAGTAACACTGTCTCAAACTGTGTACCTGTTTGAAGCCTGCTACAGACCACACACGCAAACCCCGGTACCCCAGCCAGCCTTCCTGAAGACACTTCAGAGTATGAATGTCTCAACAAATACCAAACAAGGCACACACAAAGTATGACATAGATGGCAATCCATTATGTATGGAAGAAGTAATCATGGACCTAGGGACACAAGTGGACGGTAACCTGTCATGTGACACTCACATTGCCAAGGTGGCCAGGAAGACCTGCTGTATTGCCCACCTTAATATGAAAGGATGCACATGTAGAGCTACAGAGGTCACTGTGCCCCCATACTCTTCCCTTATCAGGCCCATACGTGACAACAATGCCCCAGTTCGGATGTACCTTACCTTACACATGCAGCAGTCAGAAAGACCCCAAATGTACCCCACCAACAGGATAAAGGGTCCAAACATTGGACATCTGCAGCCTGGATGGAGAAACCACAGCCCAATTCAGAAGCATACTGCACAGTCAGAGGTGATGTATGCCTGATGTACAAGGCCATGTCCAATCCAGAATGAATGGACATGCTCCACTGCAGAAACCCCAAATCCAGCAGACACACCACAGTGAGATATCTGAACCTCTACACATAGATTAATAGGATGTGCTAGAGGGACAGATCCATAATCCAGAGTCCCCTGACACTCTGGAACAGAATCCCAGTCCATGATAGGCTGAGCTCCACACACAATCTCAACAAGAGAAATCCGGTGAAGTGCATGGGAGATAGTAGGTGTACACTGGGGGCCATCCCTGTGTCACATCTAGGAAAGTAAACCCTACGTGGGCATAATATGCACATCGCAAGGCGTGTTGAGACCCACACACAGTCTGTCCATGCTCAAACAAGGCCAGGGCAGATAGCCTAGTATGATCCTATGAACCTATGATGATACAAATTGTGCAGGACACAAAGGATTATCACACAGCTGTCCTACCTGATGGTAGGAACCATGGTGATAATTCACAGATATGCTCTGCAGCACTCTAATATCACAAACAATACACCAAACCCACACACATTGTCAACAGCCTACTGAACAGATACCTTCCAACCTCCCCACCAGCACCTAACTGCCAAATATCTATCCTAGGAGAGTGCTGGCCCCCCGGCATTGCAGATGCTGAGGTAACAGCCAGCATCCACAAAGCACAGCACACAGCATCAATGGTACCAGATGGTGTCCTGGGTTGTGTCCAACGAGTACTGTAAGAAGAATGGAACAGCAAATAGCATTACTGTGCACTATCAGTCCTACCACAGGATATGTACCCAAAGAGCAGTGTACAGCAACAGTGGTCCCACACCACAAAGGGTGTGCCTGAATGGATACTGCAAACTATCACCCCTCAACCCCGACTATCTAGGTTGGCAAAGTAATGGAGAGGATGATCATGGATCCCATGAATAATGAGATTGGGTACCTACAGACATTGGACCCTACCCAGTGTGGCTGTCATAGGGCAAATTCTGCCCCTTACACATGTCTGACTCATGTGAAATGTGCACCAAGCCCATTGATGTAGGGAATGTTGATCACACAGCCTATCTGGACCTTGCTAAACCCTTCCATACAATACCCTAGTTGGTGGTACAGATAAGCTCACCAGCCTAACTATAAACCCCTATGCAAGTAGATGGGTTGCAAACCAGCTCAAGGACAGAACTGACCTGGCAGACATGCTGTAGCCATGGCAGACTGCAAACCAGGTACAACTGGCATCCCACAAGGCATGGTCCTGGGACCTCTCTTGTATGCTATATATGTCACATAGGTACAGGCCAACATGGACGGACTCTGTCTGAACAGGTTTGCAGAGGACTACAAACTGGCCACCATATCGGACCCTCCAGCTGACACAAGCAACCTACAAAAGGCACACATAGAAACACACAAGTGGTGCCACAGCCATGTCAACAAGCTAAATGCAAAATAGTGTATAGTCAACCCCTGTGGAAACACAGTACATGGCCAGAAATTACCAATAGGTGTTAACCCAGTAAGTACATCAGGAGAAATAAGAGACCTGGGGACACAAGGTGATAGATATCCTGCATGTGACAACCATGTGTCTGTAGTGGTTACAGTAACATACCATATACCCACCTAATCATGAAGGTAAGCACAGCTTGGTTAGGGTAGGTCAATGTGCCTCTCCAGTCATCCATCAGCAGCCTCACAATTGTGTACAATGGCCCTTCAGGGATGTACCATAGCAGACACCTGCAGCAACTGGAAAGACCACACAAATACCCCACCAGGAGGATCGCAGAGCTGTAACAGATGCCATGTGTTGCCTGAGTAAAGAAACTGCAGCTCCACACAGTGCTATACTGCCTGCCTGGAGGTGAACTGTGCCTGATGTATAGAGCCATGACCAACCTGGTATCAATGGACATTTGGCACCATGTAAACACTGAATGCTGGTGACCTATGCAGCTGACAGGCCTGAAACCCAGCACAGACATAAACAGACATGCTGTACTGATTGGTCCATAACCCAGAAGCTCACTCCACTCATGACTAAACTCCCACTACAGGATATCCAGGGAGTCCCTCAGTGACTGTCATCCAGAGGAATCATGATGACTGGATGGGAAATGGTAGGTGTACCCTGGATATCACCTGTATGTCACGGGTAGACAGAGGCACAGCACACTAACCATGACATATGTCATGGCAAACACCAGTAAATGTGTGTTGAAGGACAAACACTCTCTGACTAGCATTACAAATGGACTAGGGCGCATGGCCATTGTTTGTCACTGTCCACACAAGTTGTGGAATACATTAACAATGTTGGACAATCATGTACTATGCTGTCCATATCTGAACAAAATGCAACATGGTCATATCTGCACAACTGGCCCTCAACCAATCTGGTGTGCTCACTATAAATATTACAAGCAGTGATACGACTGAAACCGATTATACTGTCCACCACAGTGAAAGTACTGCACCAGTACACTATATGACAATACAACTGTTTGGTCAGCAAGAAAGGATGATGACAACTGTATGCAAACTATCCCATGGCGACCCTGCAGGCACAGCATAATGCCTGTTAGGTTAAGACACAAAGCAGTTGGGCAGTAAGAACACAACCTGATGTCCAACACTCAACTGTACATGTGATATATAGATGGCGTCCACACACAAACACAAATGTGGTGGTCCACAAATCCCAACATGAGGAAAGGTCACACTGGGCATGCTCGCACACTTAGATAAATGAGATGTGGCAGTCAAGAAGCCATACAAACTGCAAACTGGGCATGCTCACACACTTAGGCCATTTCACAGTTCAGCAGTTACACACACATATCTGGCATTTCTATGTGTTAACACAGGAACCTCCCACAATACAGACATCTGCCCAGTGCACACAGTGAAGTTACAACAGAGACATAAGTAAAGTACTGGATCCCACTCATATGCAAACATCTCCCACAGTACACACGTTGTTTATAGAGATAGGGAAGGCTATGGCAATAAAGACCCACAAACAGTATATGAGCAACAGATACTTGCATCTGACAGGTAAACATATGGCCATAGAGTGCAATACCTGACTGTTGTCCCTAGGGAATACAGAAGGCTATCCACAGTGTATTTGGCATCTGCCTCCACAGTACAGTAGGCCACTGTGCCTGTGCAAAGTTAATACATAGATATGCTCTCCCCTGTACTGATGGATAGTCACAGATGTACATACCTCTTCATCCATAATGATGTCAGCACACTACATATGTCAGAAGCAGAAATTATACCCAGTAATGTGAATAGCGCGCTCTGCTACTGCATCTCTAACAAGTGTCACAACATAGTTAGGTAGGGGTTTGAATCTTGCAAGTGCCCAGTGTGTGGGGGAGTAGTGTGTGCAATTCCATGTGTATGAAAAATGTCCCTTTTGGCAACTACTACTACACAACACATGCTGCATATTCCACTGTCTAAACACTGATGATGTCAGCACCCTATAAGTACAGCAGGAGAAAGCGATCCCCCCAGTAATGCAAGTATCGCGCTCTGCTAATGTGTCTCTCACAAGTGTTGCAACATAATTAGGTGGGGGTTTGAATCCTACAAGTGCCAAATGTGTGTGGGGGAGTAGTGTGTACAATTCCATGTGTATGAGAAATGTCCCTTTTGGCAACTAGTACTACACAACACATGCTGCATATTCCACTGTCTAAACACTGATGATGTCAGCACCCTATAAGTACAGCAGGAGAAAGCAATCCCCCCAGTAATGCAAGTAACGCTCTCTGCTAATGCATCTCTCACAAGTGTCATAACATAGTTCGGTAGGGGTTTGAATCCTGCAAGTGCCCAATGTTTGTGGGGGAGTAGTGTGTGCAATTCCTTGTGTATGAGAAGTGTCCCTTTTGACAACTACTACTACACAACACATGCTGCATATTCCACTGTCTAAACACTGATGATGTCAGCACCCTATAAGTACAGCAGGAGAAAGCAATCCCCCCAGTAATGCCAGTAGCGCGCTCTGCTAAGGCGTCTCTCACAAGTGTTGTAACATAGTTAGGTAGGGGTTTGAATCCTACAAATGCCATATGTATTTTTGTCACACAGTTTGTCCATGTGTGTGGGGTGTTGTTCCCAATATTGCACGACATACATTATATTAGTAATGTCAATGCACACATGATGTATGTGTGTGCCACCTACACATACGTACCTGTGAACTGCAAGAGTTCCCATGTCCGAAGCCTGCCTCATGTGAATACATGGAATATGCATCAGACAACTGTATGACTGTGGTGTTCTGTGCAGGGGCTGCATGTGGTATGTGGCTATACAGTGTGGGTTGAAGATGGTGTCATCCCACCAGCGAGGGATACATGATTGGTCTGGAGCATATAGTCCACATGTTGGTGATGAACAGGTGCAGCATGTTGTCACCACTTGTGGGAGTGGTAACAGGTTGTTCCATAGCAATGCAGGGAATGAATGATAGGAACCCTTCAGATAGGGTCTTGCAGCTAGAATATTGCTCACACTGCATGTTAGGGTAGTCGCAGTACAACCATATAATGGTTTGTGTAGAGACCGTCATATCCCCAGTGTTGTCAGGAAGGGCAAGTGAGTTTCCTGGGTATGGGAGTGTGGTGTGCGCCAGGCTATGAACCTGAAGGCAGTCTAACCCACTGTGTGTTGCACATGGAGAGGCTCTGATGCTTTGTGCAGTGCCACCAACCTGGGGGTGTGTGTATCTGAGGTGCCTTTGGATACATCCCCCCTGTTCTGGTTTGGTGCATGTGTAGGGGATGACAACCATGGTATCAGGAATGACCTGGCACTGATGGTGTGCACCTGGGAGCCTTGTACCAGGAGTCTGTTACTGCACGGATATTGCTGTACCCCATGCTAAGGACAGTTTTCACTGCATGCATCTTGAGGTTTACATTGCTGCTGTTGAGTAGCATTGCTATTAGTGTCCCATCCCATGTGATACCTGTGTAGGTGGCTATGTAATGTCAGCCTTGCATACAAAGGCACTATGTGTGTAGCAACAGCCTCTGCCAATATACAACGGCCCATGGGTGACAGGTGCGCTGTCCCAAGCAAAGCAATGTGGCATGTCCAGCATGTAATCCCACACTGACAGGCATTGGATCCCCTTTGAATGTCACTGAAAGATACATTAATTGCAGAAACTGATGATCCTGTCTACATATTGTGGCAGCATTCATGGTGAGGGTGAGATGCTACTCAAGGCCAGGGTCATACCAGCCTGTGCCACAAGTTCAGAGAGCCCCTCTATGTCTCCTAACATGTAGTCCAGGGAGGTGCGTCAGAGGTCATACACACTGGCACAGACAATGACTGAGTCATATTTCTACATGCCTTGGAGTGACCGGTATGCATGTGTTATGTGGTGGATCATAGTGCCCGACGGGCAGCTCAGCGTGACCATCACCTTGTTCAGCCTGGGAGCAGGACCTCAGTGTACGCGACGATAGAGGTACCTCATACAACTGTAGCAGGTGTGTTGTCTAGCCGTATGTCCTGTGACTGTTTGGCACACAGGCTATGTGTTGCATGTGCTCTGCTCTGGCTTAACGTTTGCTTGTGTGTCTGCTTTGCAAGTGTCAGCTGCTCAGGCAGGATGCTATTCTGAGAGCCCGATATAGTACCTGTGTGTTTCTGTGTTTGGATTGTGGTCATGGCAGGTCTATGGGAGACTGGTACTATATTCACTGTAGTATCCCACTCCACCTGACAGGGAATGCCAGTGCTGTGTAAACAGAGCTTAGCCCCCAGTTTGGCTATGTGGTTGCTATGTGGTTGCATCTCTCGCATGTGTTGTACATGTATGGGAAGGGGAGAGGGTTGTCTGTGTACATGAGGCAGTTGTAACATTGCCACATGACTCACAGATTCACCAACTGGACCTGAGAGTAGATCGACAGGTGACCTTTGCACATGCTACCATAGCATTGTGACTCCCATACTAAGTAACGACACATAGGGCCAATGGGGAACAAGGTACTCAAGGTGACTATGTGAGGGTGTAGTGCTCCTGATTTGTTAGTGCTGGCATATATGAATGCTGTCTTGAGCAAATGTGAGGTAAGTCATATGCAATGTGTTACAGGCAAACTACATGCAAACAGGACAAACAGTGACGTTCTGTCAGGTGACACATGGACATCAGTACAGTAAGCAACACAGATGTCACTAGGCATCCACAGAGGCACTGTATATCTGCACTGCAGGTGGAATCAGTGTTCCAGGAACATAACAGGCAAACATGTATACAAACAAAGCTACAGTCAGCAGGCCTGTATGTAGACTATGCTACAACAAACAAGGTGTACGACTTTCAGTAGGTAACAGTGCATATATGCAGGCACTATAAGCCAGTACCCAGACATTCACAGGTCAAGTGTATAGACCACGTACCTTTGTAATGTTGAATAACTGGCCTGATACCCAAGTGCTCATACCTGTAATAATAAACATGTCAAATAACAGACACTGAGCCCTCACTCAGCAGTTCCAGACTTAGTATGATGTATGCTACCTGTCCTGGCACCACAGTATCCTTGACGTGTATGGACACTCTCCCTCCTGTCATAGTTAGTTCTGTGTTTTGGTACTGTCATGCATGGTATGAGGTATGACCTTGTAGTGCCAGTGTGCTCTTGTGAGCCTTGAACCTGTTGTGTAGTACTGCACAGATATCAACATCCAGAAACACCTGCATTGCAGAGTCGTGTGTGGACAGCATGCAACTCGCAGTTGACATGGCCATCATTGAGTATCAATATGTACATTGTTGTATCCCCTGTGCTACCTATGTAGGTGGCCATCCCTTCACAGCCTCACCACCAGTATGCAAAGATGTGCAGACAGAACACTGTGGTAATTACTATGGGTGTACAAAACAATACAATGAAATTCATACTGTAACTGCATCAGGCATGCAGGTATATACCCACAATGCTGTCATTACACTGTAGTAATTACTATGGGTGTACAAAACAATACAATGAAATTCATACTGTAACTGCATCAGGCATGCAGGTATATACCCACAATGCTGTCATTACACTGTACTGTTGTCAACATCATACTATTACAATACGTCTATGTAGTCACCCTGTGCATCAGCACCATGTTAACCTGTTCCTGCACCGATTTTACAGATTGCAGGAAGTGGCACAGTTTCATCATATGCACAGGGTGTGTACCTGGTATGCCTGAGTCTGCCACTGATACAACCAATTGACATGTCTGTGTGGGTTGGTGAGGAACAGCAGTACAAGATGGGGCAATGTTGATGCAGTGTGTGCATGTATGCAGTAGCCCTAGGTGTTATCACTTTGCATGTGTGTATAAATGCACACAGTCCCACCTCATGGCTGCCATATACAGGTGTTTGTGGATAGCCACAGACTGTACCTGCCAGGTCATACAGATCACTGTCTGTGGCCACGGACACAGTACCTGTGCCTGGCAGGGGTGCTACGGACCGTATCAGGTGCTAAGCCATCCTGGGTACTGTCATCAGAAGCAGGTGTTTGTTGACTGGAGACAGGTCCCTGTTGGGAATGTCCAGCGCCACGTGTACGTGGCCTCCTGGGGTGGTCCGATGACAGCACAGACCCAGCATTGCTGGGGCTGCTGCTGGCACTATGTGAGTGGCCGCAGCCCTGTTGTCGTCTGCGACTGCTGCCAGCTGCTGCTGTTGCTGGCATACAGCCACGTCGACGCCTCAACCGTCCACCATTGCCCTGGCTCATGGACATATAGTTGTGGAACAGATCTAATGTGTCCCCCCAACGTCTGTCAATGACCTCGGTAAAGTTGCGGATGGCAGCCGCAACATCACGCATACTGTCACTCATGGCTGTGTGACATGATCTCAGCTCCCTCAGACCCTGTCTGGTGTACCGTTCCATACCTGACTGTGCCTGCATTACAGCCCGAAACATAGCTGGTGTTGAAAGACCTCTGTGGATATGTCTGACAGGGGCGGTACGCCCATGGATGCTCCCATGAGAACCCATGGACGTCTGCCTGTGTGGTACTGTGTCAGGACCCTGGCCATGGCTGCAGTATGGGGATGCATGTGCCACTGGTACCACATTACCCTGGTCAATGCCCACTGTATCCTGTCCATCACCTAGGGACATTGGTGACAAAGGATGTATTGGCAGGATGACTGTGCGCATTGATGGGGTCGACAGCTATGTAGTGTCAATTGGCTGACCAATGACGGACCCTGGCACACCTACCTGTGCCATTACACAGGTATCATCATTATCACTATCCACAGCAGCTGATTCAGGTTCCTGCTGCACGACACCAGAGCAGCACCAGAACCTGTGGGAGTAAGACAGGAAACACAGTTTACAATGTGTACACAATGCCACCACTGATGCACACATGCACACATGCACACATGCACACATGCGCACATGGGCACATGCACACATGCACACATGCACACATGCGCACATGCACACATGCACACATGCACACATGGGCACATGCACACATGCACACATGCAGACATGGGCATATGCACACATGGGCACATGCACACATGCACACATGCACACATGGGCATATGCACACATGCACACATGGGCACATGCACACATGCACACACCTCAGTATATGAGATATCAACCCACAGACACAAACACACCTGCAATCAAACACATAGCACTACTGCTTCAGCCTATTATTACTATTAGTATACAGAGTATTGAAGGTAATGGTATTACACATGCACCAGCATGGATAGGCTGCCTTGCTGTTACACCAGAGGGACCTGCAGAAAAGAGACATTTATCGTCAGTGGGCACAACTGTGCCATTGTTACTGTGGGCATGATACAGTTCAGTAGTGCAACAGTTAGCTTCCACAGGTGTACTGCAGATATTGAGGATATCACTAATGCACAATAATTACCAAGATTACAGCTACAAAACGAGGACACACCTCACATATGCATAACCTAACAGTGTAGAGAATGGTCAACTATACACATGGCATGTTACCTGCACGCTCTGTGTCCTGCTGCTGTGTGGCTCCAGCCTCCATCATTACACATGTATGCTGTTATTGTTGCTGCTGTGCTGGAGCCACAACATTCAGGAGTAGTCCCTCCAGTCTGGTGAGGGGGGGATGTCTAGCCACCCCACTACCTGTGGCAAGCTGCTGCCTGTGGATATCTGACACACGCTGATGGACATTTCTAATTAAATCACTGCAGTGATGGCGTACCTGTTCATATGTCTGGTTATGTGTGCCTATGTCATTTACCCGACGGACCAGGTATTGCCACAGTGCAGCCCTCTCCTGCTGATTCTGGCTGGTGCGGGAAAAGAGTACAGTGAAATCCCGCACCAGGCTCTGGTGTATCTCCTCCTCCTCTACAGCGGAGTAGACAGGGTTCCGCTGGTGAACCATGGCCCAGAAAAGGAGAAGGTAAATATGTCAGCAATATCTGTCAGCAAACTATAGCACACATAATACACATAATACTCGACTGCAGTGATATAACTTAAGCACCATATATAGCATCTGTCTGTCTGTTGGGGGATACACATGTACATGACCAGATATCAGTGCTCATCCGACAACTGTGCAACAGTACCTGGCACACTCCATACGACAGACTAGTATACTGCAGCAGTCAACACACTGTTTCAGGTGCAATACACAACCTCACACTGGGGGTTTGTATCAAGGTACTGTATGAGGAACATTATCAGCCCATGCACTGCACACAATGCACGTTACATATTTTGCTGGTATTGCACACTACTCTTACTTGCCATAACCCTACCTACACCACAGTAACATACAGGGTAATACAGCACAACATATGGCAATGTAATATGTGTTGATCACAATACCTCACACACCTGTCACTGGCCTCACACCAAGGACACACACTACCATGACAGACAGACAGTCATGGTCAGCAATCACACCAGTACACAACATGCACCCAATCACTAGCACACTCATTCCACCTCACATATTCCATTTGCAATGTGTTCATGGGTGTGCATTGTGTCCTAGGTAGGTAGTGTGCTTTTGGCCCTAGGCCTACAGCAGCATACTGTTATGCTACCCTGCCCCTTGTGACACATGTGTTATGATCGTACCTGCTCCTTACAAACAGTTAAACAGGGTGACTCATATGGCATATCACCTATCTGCATAACATTCAGTAGGGGTATGTCTGACATCTACTCATGGGGAGCCTTGCTTCTTAATTCTGTGTGGTCTACTGCAGGGTATGTCATATCTGTGGGTAGGGTCCTGTACCTCCATCATGTGCTCTATACTCCAGTGACAAGGACGACAGACATAGGTAATTTCTGTTGTGGATGTTGGAGGTGTTACCATGGTTGTTAGACAACTGTCATGGGTGTGACCAAACTATGTATATCCAGCAGTGGTAACCTCTATGTAGATAGTCTGTGTGCACTCTGTGGTGTTTGAGTGCATTGACACAGTTACTTGCATATGTCTGTGCCCTTCTCCATATCTGTAGCTGTCATGGGAGGTACATACCGTGTAGGACATTGTGGGGTGTGGAGGGGTACAGTGACCTACATGTCCATAGCTGACACACCATGTCCGCTGACACATTCCATATACAGGTATTACAGGACTAGTGTGCCACTGTGTATATCGATGTGGAGCCTATTGTACACTTGTTGCCCCTGTTCCCCCCTGACACATGCAGTGGTGGGCAGGCATGTACATATGTGATGGTTACTGGTGTCATTGTTTTTGAATGGGGTATGGTACTCCAGTATCCACACTGATGTTCACTCCATGCCTGTGACACCAGGCACCTGTTGCAAGACATCTGCACACATGTGCCTCACACAGTCTATATATATATATATATATATATATATATATATATATATATATATATATATATTGATATATTTATATCTGTATATGGATATATATCTGTTTGTATATATGTATATAAAATATGTATATATAGATGTAGATATATACATATAGATGTGGGGAGAGAGGGGGAGAGAGTGAGAGAGAGACACAGGGTGAGTGAGAGTGTGAGGGGGTGGGACAGAGAGAGAGAGATAGTCATATACAGACATATCTGTTGTCAGTCAGATCCATCTGTATATGTATAAGTCTCTACATATATCTATAAATGTATGTGTGTATTACATATATCTTTACATACATATTCTACCAATCTCAATGTCTGTGCAGTAAGTGAGAACCTGGTTCAAGGCTCCTGAGAGCACACCAGCAGTACCAGGCTATACCCCGTATCATGCGTTTTGGCCCCAGGACTCGGGACAAAACAAACAGGGAGGGGGTGTGTCCATATTCATGGAGGGCACACACACCTCCAGGTTAGAGGCAACACATGAAGCATCACAGACTATCCAGGTGCAGATAACCATAGGCAAACCTGCTATACAACTGGTAGCAAGTTACAGACCACCCTCCCAATCTCAGGAACCACAGTCAGCCTTCCTGTAGACATTGGAGGACATGAATGTCCCACCACACACCATCATATTGGGATACTGCGACTACCCTAACATACACTGGGTGCATTATTCTACCCCAAACACCCTAGCCCAAAGGTTCCCAGAATTCACTATGTCAAATGCAATGGAACAGCTAGTCACCTCTCCCACAACAGGAGATAATATACTAGACCTGATCATCACAAACATGGGGACAATGTGCTACACACTGGAAGTATACCCCTCACTAGTCACATCTGACCACAGACTGATCCCCCTGGGTATACATATCCCACCTCCCCCACAACACAAAAGACTACAGTGGGAAACCTCTCACATGCTGACTATACACTTCTTATACCTGAGTTGGTATCCTTAATGCCCACTGGGCCAGTGTAAACCACTTCCCACAATGCAGACACCTTCACATATGCTTTCTACAGACATCTCCAAGAATGCATGGATCATGCAATCACAAATGAAACCATGACCCTCTCCACCAAGGGCAGGCATCCTGTCTGGTGGACCCCAGCATTGAACAGATTGTATAACAACAGAAGGTAGCTACTGCACGGCAGAGCATACTTCCATAGAGCTACGGCATCTCTGATCAGCAGTAGTAGAAAGATACGTTTTGTCGTACAAACATGCAAGGCCAACAATGAGAGGGACATCGCTATGGTCACTACAGATAACCACAAGGCCTTCCTCTGCTATGTTACACACCTGGGTGGGAACCCTCAGTTGTGTTCACAGTTAGTTCACAGTGAAAAACGCTACACTGAACACACAGATAATGCCAACATTCTGGCAGACAGGTTCAGTGCAGGTTTCTCCCCTCCCTCACCCACACATGTGGAATTACTTATCCCAGCTGACTGTAACCTCCCTGTCATCTCAGATGTCCCACTGGGAACCACCCTCAGCAGAGCTGTAAACACAGCATCAATGGGACCCAACGGTATTGCAGGTTGCATGCTACGTGAACTGCAAGAGGAGCTACACATGCACATTACATGCTATTCAGCCATAGCCTTACTACAGCATATGTACCTAGACACTGGCATACAGCAACAGTAGTCCCACTCCACACAGGAGGCACCTCTACAGACCCTGGTAACTACCGCCCCATAAGCTTAACCAGCCTGGTCTGCAACACTATGGAAAGGATCATTATGGTACCCATACACAGTGACATTGGGGACTTTGACACTTGATCCCACCCGGTTTGGCTTTGTAGAGGGCAGATCCTGCCTTATGAAACTGGTTGACCTTTTCAAATCAGTCACTAGAGCCATTGATGGGGGCACAGTGGTCCATACAGCCTACCTGGACTTGCCTACGGCTTTCGACCGCACTCTGGCATCATAGACAGGATCAACAGCTGAAATGTAAATCCATATGTCACATGATGGGTTGCAAACTGGCTAACAGATAGAAACCCTACAGTCAAACTCACTGGTGCTATTTCAGACTCAGAGCCAGTCACATGTGGTGTCCCACAGGGCTCTGTCCTGGGACTGCTCATGTTTGGCATATCATTCTCAGATGTGGAAGCAGACATGGGAGGGTAGTGGCTGACAATGTTCAAAGATGACTGCATACTAGGCGCCATAGGCGATACACCTGCTGACACATACTTCCTACTGACAGGCCTCACGGACACCAACAACTGGTGCCGGAGTCATGGCCTTACACTGCATGCCACATAATGTATACTCATACCCTTTTGGACGGACAAGGTACCTACATATTATCACATAGACAATAACCCACTGAGTATAGACAAAGTAATCGGAGACCTGGTAACACTGTTCAGTACTGACCTCTCATTTGACACCCACGTTGCCAAAATGGTTGGATGAACTTCCTACCTTGCCCACCTTATCATGAAGGGATTCACATCCACATCAGAAGGGGTCATTGTACCCCTATACTCCTCCCTTATCAGGCCCATGACTGTGTACTATGCCCCATTTGGTATGTACCTCACCTGGCACTTGCAACAGCTAGGGGGACCCCATAAGTACATGACCAGGAGGATCAAGGGTCTGCAACAACTGTCATATGCTGCCAGACTAACGTAACTCATGCTCTATTCCATAGCATACTGCCTACATAGGGGTGATCTGTGCCTGATGTAGTAGGCCATGTTCAATCTGGTATTGATGGACATGTTCCACCTCATACAATCCAAATCCATCAGAAGCACGACAGCTACGGATTTAAACCTCAGCACACATATGAATGGGACATACTGTAGGGACAGATCCATCACTAAAAGGCTTCCCATACTGTGGAACAGGATCCCAGTTCATGTTAGGCAGAGACCCTCACTGACACTCGTCATGTGCATTCTTGACAAGTGGATGCAGATCATAGGTTTACAGCAGGGGTCTTCTCTGTGTCACTACTAGACAGAGGCACAGTAAACTAATGCTATTATGTAGGGGGATCTTCACTGTTTCACTACTATACAGAGGCGCAAGTTTCTAAATCTATTCTATACACTGTCTGCAGATAGCCTAGTACTAAACTATGACACTGTGAAACTATATATGTCTATGTATTTCTACATCCCTCTCTATCTATGTATACACATATGCATATTTTATATATATATATATATATATATATATATATATATATATACATATCTCGATATACATACGTATACGAATGTTATATATATATCTATACTCCTTTTTAGTTCCACATATGTATACACACAGTAACGTACTGCTGAACATCCATTACTGTACAACCTACTTGTACATTGCACTACAACCTACATTGCTATGTGCACATAGCTACTGTCACATACATATGTATGTGGAGCCTTCAGTGACTGTTTCAGTATGTCCCCGGCCCTATGCACATCTTCATATACATAGATACAGACCAATAACACATCTGGAGGGTTCACAGTATGTAGAGTATTATAGTAGTACTTTACATTACCTGTGTTTGTTGCAGCTGTTTGTGTAGGCTTGCAGTTGCGTGGCCTGCTGTCAGCCTCTTTGCTTTGTTGTTTCAGGTTTTTTTTTATTTTCTTTCTCTTTCTTTCTTTCTTTCTTTCTTTCTTTCTTTCTTTCTTTCTTTCTTTCTTTCTTTTATTTTTTTTTCTCTCTCTCTCTCCCTCCCTCTCTCTACCTCCAGCGGGTGTAATGACAGTATTGCATGTGTGGACTGGGAGTACAGGATGCTTTTGTAGGTATCTGCACATGTCCATGTGATGGCCTCTGCACCAGTTGTTAGGCAGCATTTACTAATTGCATGCAGCCTGTTGTGTAGTGATTGCAGCTCTCACTGTGATTACAGGACTGTGCTATAAAAAGGTCTGTTAGGTAGGTGTAGCCCTTTCAGATTATCAGGGTGGGGACCATGCTGGTTTGCTGTGGACACTGTTCTGTGAGTGTAAGGGTTGGTATGTCTCTCATATTTCAGGCTGTGTTGTAGACACTGCAATGCATGTTGTTCTGTAAGCTGAGCATTCCTTCCTCCAGTGTCCTGTTCTCCGTGTGTATGTAAACTGACACCTATGACTAGTAATACTGTGTATATGGGTGTGTGTGCTTTCCTGTGGGGATTGTGGTGTAAATGGTATATAGCAATGCCTCTTGCAATCTGTTGCTATGGCTTCAATATTTGGCCTTTACATTCACTTGTTGTATGCCTGCTAGGTGTCTTTCCTGTAATGTGTTGCAATGGCTTTTCTATGTTCCATTTACATTCACAGCTTGTAATGCTTGCTAAATCTGTTTGGGCAGCAATTCCCTATGTGTTTGTTGTGGTAGGGTGTTACTGCATGCAGTGTGGTCTGGCCATGGTGTGGGCCTTGACACTTACAGGGGTATGTGGTCATGCTGCTGAGCAGGCCTCAGATACTCTCCGGTGCATCTTTTATCAGCCTCATGGAATGGTACATAGCAGTGGGTTACTCCAATTACATATTCTGATACTCTGCAGTTGTGACTGTGGGTTATTTCAAGCATATGTATTAGTACACCATTTGTGCCATGCAGGTGGTGCATTCCTTCAGTCAGTCATAGTTACCATTGCATGTGTAGTTACACCTTTCTGCCTACTGTTAGTACATTTGACAGGGTGTAGGTGGGGCACAGTTGACATTTGTTTTCACATCAGGGACATCCCTGTAACTCAGTCACAGTTGCTATGTCTGATCTCTTAACTATTCAACTATGGCACTGTTTATCCTGCTCTGAGTATGTGTGTGGCTTGCCAGATGCTACTGTGACATTATTACCTAGTAGCTACCAACTAGCATGACTGTTTCTCAGCACACAGTACTATTTTACAAATCCACTAGATTTGACAGTAAATCTACATGACATGCTTTGTGTACTAGACTTGCTATATTCCCTTTACATTAATTCCTACTATTTTATGATATAGTTCTTTCAGCACAATGTTCTTGTATAGCAGTCATGGCTTAGTGGTAAGTCATGCAGACTAGTGTTTCCAAGGTCCTGGATTTGAGACTGAGGGAAGTATTTTATTTTGCTGCTGAGAAAACTACAGGCCTTGTCATTCAGAGTGACTAAGGCACTTTTAAGCAGTTGTAAGTGGGTTAGCGCTGGATTGCACAGAGCTCACGCATGCGCACTGCTGCTTAGCTTCGCGCACACCCGCTTACTACTGCTTAAAAGTGCTTACTCTCGTGCACATCCGCGCTATTTTCTTTTAAAGAAAAGAAAATGGGGAGATAGGAAAGTGGTGAAAAAGGGGGCACAAAGAGAGTAGGACAGTAGGAAAACAAGCTCGGGTTTTGCAGGAGGGATGTAGGAAAGGCCCATACCTGCCCATTTCTTCGTCAGCAACAGCTGTGCATATGTTTGTAATTTGGTGTGAAATTTGGAACCTTCCACCCCTGAGAGAGGTGTGAGGACAACAATAATATTTGTTGTACAGCCAATTGTAATTGTCAGCTTACATGTCCAGCAGACATGTGTGCAAAATGGGCAGCTATGTATGGGGCATAATTTTTTTTTGTGGATACAGAGTGCCTTTTTTTTCAGGTGAGAGTGGTATGTCAGGTACAGGAAGTCGGTATAGCTGGGGAGGTAGGTAGGGGAGGTTAACTGACAAGACAAACAAGACGCATACAGGGTTGGTGTATGACATGTGGGGGGGGTTACACAATTGATGGGGATGGATGTTTGGATATCTAGAGCCCATGAGCCCACAGATGGCAACAGTGGAACTGAGATCCCCACCCATGGGCAGTTGCCACTGTGCCTTCACTGCCCAGGATGGGGCTGTGCTGGGGGCTGTGTAGGCCGGGCAGCAGGCACACCCATGAGTTGTGCCACCCGTGCCTCAAGCTGGCGTAGGGGCCCAAGCACAGCATGCCGGATCTCCCTACACACCACAGTCCGGACACTACAGAGGGTGATTGGATGTTCTCCTCCAGCCACGCTTGCAGAGGGGGGACAAGCCCCATCCCCTGCAGTGCTTCCACCTGCAGGTGGCACAGGGCCACCGGAGGAGGGTCCGGCCTGGGCACTACTGCCAGGTGCACTTGCCAGCTGAGGTGGGAGAGGTGGGTCTGCTGGAGCCCGCCTTCCCTGTCGTCCTATGTTTTGCATTATTTTATGACAGTTTGGGTTAGTAACATACAATACCATTCACAATTAGTTGTAACAGCATGCATTAGTATTCCCATTAACCAAACACCCATAAATTCAAGCCATTGAACAGCAAGCATAACACATGCATAATTTGAACAACAATACACAATCCAACAACATGCAGGGTTGATTGATGGCAACAGGCCATCAGGTTTGTATGTATGAACAGGGCACATGCATCAACGTACATGGAAATATATATGAACCAACAGGACAAATGTCCAGGGGTGTTAATTGTGAATGCACATACCCATTTCACGTAGAATTGATTATTTGCAGTTATAGGGTAGGGTGAAGAAATATTTCATTAACAACTTCAAATATCTATACATATGCTGTACATTTCTACTAGCTGCAGATATATACACACTACAGGTCTGACTACAGTTTCCTATGTGGCAACTTATTTAGGTTGGTGATAGGAATGTTACTGCTACATCAATATACATTTCATATTTATTCATACACATTCATATCTGGCTCTGTTCAGCTACATCATCCTGCTACATTTGCTTTATATGGCTATAGACAACTGTGGATGTTTGGTATTTCATACAACCATACTATCTGCATATTGCAAACTGAGAGCAACATATCCAGATTTTGGGACACACATTCCAGCTTCAGTACTTTTTTCAACACATGTCGCTGTTTGGTTCTGCCTGTCACATTCATTTCATTCTGTACTGACTGCAGTATACTTTATTCAGGAGTTATTACTACTTTATTGGTGGATTCATACCTCTTTCTCATGCTCTCTCACTTGTTTTATTTTTACAATTCAGGATGGTACTTAATTCTAGGCTTTATTGACATGTTTTACTTTTAGTTATAACAATCCTTTCCAACAGTCTCACTTGTGTCATGTTTCAGAATTTAAACAGGGATATATTTTACACATGTGTTTTACTCAGCTTCTGTAGCTGTACTTTTCAGCCTGCTGCAGGTTATGTACTATTATATTACAGGTGGGACATCTTTATTTCAGACTTGTTTCATTTTTATTTTTGGATTACAGGCTGCATCACACTTTTGTAATCAAGCAATACTTGCAAACTCTCTTACACTGTTACTTGCACATTTTATTAATAAGTGACTACACTGCACTCTTTTGCAAGCTGTCATACTTATATTTTTTTACAGTTACAAGGAGAGAATTACTGACCTGCCTGGTGGCGCAACCGCACCAGCCTATCGGCATATGCTCGACGGTTCACAGAACGGACACCTGCAGCTGCAATATAAATGAAGTAATATTGGAATACACATCTCCATAATATCAGCTAGGTTACTTTCTTACATAAATAATTACATGTAACTTACTCAGTAGTGGGGCGTTGGGCATTTGCCGGGCCTCCTGGATCCAACGGTTCAGTTGGTCCTGCTTCCATCCTTTCAGGTCCGCATGGTGGTGATGGACCTGTTCACCAGTCCTTGGTATTCCTTTGGCACTGCTGAGATCATGTGCCAACCGGTCCCATGCCTCAGCCCTATATGCTCCCCACAGGACCTGGCCCTGCATGAGTTGGGCCTCATGATCATGGATGAGGAGCCAAACCATATATTTGGACTCCTCAATGCCCCACCTCTGTGCTCGGAAGCAACTACCCTCTCCTACACCTGCCATCCTGACTGCAAGTCAGTTCCACAATTGGTTATGCTGTGTATTCCCGCCTATGGGGCTTATATATGCCGTTTTTCCTGCACTTATCTGTGATTGGCCAATTTGGAATTGTATCAGCTTCACAAAACCTCCTTTGTCATGCTCCTCTTTCCATTCATTCCTATATATATGCTATTACTGCATTTCTAAGACCAACTGTCATGGCTTAGTGGTTCAGTACTTTGACTATGGTGCATGGTATCCTGAGTTCAAGCCTGGCCATTGCTTTTTATATTTTATGACTGTCTACACAGGCTAGGAGGTGTGTCTATGTAAAGGCAGTTTTGATACAGCTTGCTCAACGTTGCCCGCCGGTTATCTTGTTGGCGCGGTGCGCAGCTCCGCGCAAAGTGGGCACGCTGGCTTATGCGCCATTTGGCTATCAGCACGCATATTATGCTCAGCTCAGCTACGGGCACACAGTTTCAGTGTGTTAAAATGCTGCTCAACCCCGGGCACTCATTTTACACCTGTTAAACCACTGCTCACCTACGGGCACTCATTTTACACCTGTTAAAACACTGCTCACCTATGGGCAGATATACTCAACTTGTTAGAGTGTAGCTCAGCTATGGGCACATCTGACATTTTTTTTATTTTTTTATTATCTCACATTTCTTCACAATACATGGCCCATTTCATTACATTTTACATAAAATATAATTTTATATATGTACATATATGTCAGGGAATTGTTTCATGCTTATTTCACATAAAATAAAAATTGATGTTGTGGGGACTCGAACCATGACTGCCTCCTCTTCAGGCAACGTCTCTACCGCTATGCTATTGCTTCTTGGCTTACTTTGCATATTTAGTTCTTATATGCTTTTCCACTGACTGCTAACTGTGGCTGAGTGCCGGGCACGCCCGCGCAAACGGGCGCACTCACGGGCAAACATCTTTACAACTCATAAAAAAATATATAAGATGTTCATTTATACATTTTATGTTCATAGTCTGTGGGGGCATGTGTTGTGTTTATTCACATTTACATGGACTCTGTCGTGGGGGTTTACTTTCGGGACTTTTACTCTTCTGGAGGCGTGTCCGTTTGCAGGGCTCGCCCTACGGACACGCCCCCTACTTTCTTACACGGACCGTGTTAGCCTTAGGTGTGATTCAGCATGCCCTCATGCATATGCATGGCATGCTGACGTAACACTGTTTAACTGCAGCATCCGTGTAAGCCTTGTAACTCTTACACGGAGGCTTCGTGAATCCTGCCCAAAAAGTATACACTACTAAAAAAGTAGCATATACAATTGAAACACACAAAACAACTTAACAGACAGCCCACTTTCTAAGCATACTGATGCCTCCCATGGCCTCTGATGTCGGACCTCAAATATCTTTGGTTGAGCAGTTATTTTCTCTGATAACACCCACCCTGTCAGACATGATTGCTTGCTTATCATAATAACAGATCCCAGATAAAAATAATAGAACACATGTTTTGTTTGCTGATGCAGACATTCTTTAATAGCATTTACAGTTTTGTGTACGGTTGCTATATCTGATCTTTTTATTTAAACACTCATTTCTCAAATGTACATTTTCATATGTTGACTGAGTCATACGTCTTAACCTCTTAGAGCAAGAAATCTGGACAAATACATAAATAAAAGTGTGACAAAGCCCACAAAATAGGGACAATTTCTAAATATTGCTCTTACAAACTTAGAAAGTTGATAGAATAACAGTTTCTGCATTAGCATGAATTTTCTGAATGATATGAAATCTGAAACTTAAATGCCTGTCATTATTTTCTAACTTCAATCTTTAATGATTTGCCACTAATTTGCCAGAAAACCACAATTTTATGAAAAATGGTCCAAAAATATAAGGCAAAAATCTGGACATTCTGTGAAAATCTGTACAGTTGAGATGTATGGGTGTAGCTGTAACACAGTCTCTTTTTCTACTCTGCACATCTGGCACATAAATTTCATTATCAATCTTACATGAATGCAACACATCAAAGCTTCCTGTTGAACTGAATTCTCACAATTAGGCACACTTCTGCTCTGAGAAAATTGCACCAATAATCAAGGGGGCATTGCATCTCTGTGTTAAGAGACATATTCATCATATGTGAATGCAGAAACACATTATAATCAGCTAGAACTGGTTGTTTAAACAGATGTTTTCTTTTTCTTCAGTAGATTTAATGATGTGAATATTTTGTCAGATATGATCTTGGTTGTTCTCTGTGGCTAATTAAAAACATGGTGCAATGGCTTTTTGACCATATATTGCAAATTTTGCTCGGTATTCACTATTGTCTTCTGTTTGCAAAACAGGAAGATTCTTTGATGCTACATCTTGACAGAAGTTTTGTTTATGCTGACACTCTTACAACAACTCTGCAGCACTACTTTTATTTTAGGTACAAGTACGAAGTATGTGGTAGTTGGTTTAGACATTAATGATTTAACCAATAAGAAGTGACTGGTGATAAGCCTATAGACTGAAGTAGCATATATGTGTATTGATAAATAATAACTTAAATTTTCTGACACTTCACATAAGATTTTGCACTGGTTGAATGACTTGTTCCCCATGTCCATCCCTGTATGAATTCTCAGAATTCAAAATTCTCCTCAATCTTTCACAAAATTGCGAAATTCCTGACTCATGAATTATGGACCACTATCTGATATCACTTCTCCAGGAATACCATATTTTTAGAAAATAGACCTCAGCCACACAATGCATTGTGGTTTCATGTCACTGCACAACTTTTGAGTGTTTGTAGTACTAATCCACAGAGAGCAGGTAATACACTCTCCTGTAACAAATCATTTCTCACTTTCATCCGAGGAAGAGTCATTTACTCCCTTTGGTTTTGAATTCTGAATATGTAAGAGGCTGACAGACATGTATATATATATATATATATATATATATATATATATATATATATATATATATATATAGGTGTCCACTTTGTAATTTTGAAATACTGAAATTCCGAAATTTAGTATTTCTAAATCACAAAGCCAAATAGTCAAAGTTCTGAAACCGGCAGAGGTGCGAAATTCAAAATCCTGAAGCATGGAGATTTTGAATTTCTGTTTCTGCTGGTGCGGTGTGTCGATGTTTGGGTTTAATTTAGGTAAGTTTGTGTGTGTAAATATGCTGGTTAGGGGGGGTTAGTGTATGTGTGTATGTTGTGACTGTGATGTGTGTGTGTGTGAGGGACTGTAAGATGTGTGTGTGAGTTTCATTTGTGTTTCTGTTTGTGTGGTCTCAGAGTTAGAATATATAAGTAGGAGGGGCATGGGGGGGGTGCAGCCTCCCACATGAGCAGTGCAGGGGGGGCTTGCCCCCCTGCTTATATGTAGTTTAGATACATTTGTTTGATTGTGGGGGAGAGTTTTGCATTTGTTTATGTGTGTACTGTATAAGTGACGCAGTGCTGGGATTTTGAATTTCGTGGTTGTGTGTTTTCCCATAGTGGACCCATACATAGATATATATATATATATATATATATATATATATATATATATATATATATATATATAAAAAATAATATATGTTTTGAAGGAGTGAGATAATTTGTTTTTGCACTTCCTGTCTTATTAAACTTATAGATTCATAGGTACTTACTAGGCTATTGATCTGTGAGAATCATTAGGAGCCTAGCTATAAATTCCCATGGAATTTTTAGCCCTAAAGTATGAAAAACCCAGATATAAGCAGAAGCAGTTACATGTTGCTTCGGTGCATGAGGGGCAGGGTTGCTAAACCAGGGGTGAATCTGTAGTTATGTGTTTCAACTTACATGTGAAGACAATTACTTACCCCACAAGAGGAAGAATCATTGGTATTATAGAAACTTGCTGACTGAAATGCTATTTTACTGCTACATACCCACTTGGGCTAAACTGTAGTTAGGTTTACTTACTTTGGTAATGATAGACGTTTAACAGCGGGCTTCTCTTTGCAACACTTTTTACTTGCTCTGGCTGATTGCTTAGTTTGCTTGCTTCAACAGCACCCCCATTTTTCTTCCTTTTACCACCCTCCTTTCTACCAGTTCTTTTTTCCATTAATCAGCCCCTTTACCATTCTTCTTTCTTTTCTGTTCTTCTCTTTTTTCTGTTTCCTTTAGCTGTCTTCTGTTTGTATCTTTTCTCTAAACTCCAAGCTTTATCCTTGCCCATAATTATCCTATTTTTTTTTGTTATTCTGGTGTTTTCTTCCTTGTATTAAACTCTGCATGGGTATAGGACATCTGCTGAGCTGCATCTAGTCGCCCCCTCACATCACCCCCCCAGCATCATCTAAAAGTACAAAACCACTTTTCCAAATAGCAGATGTTAACTTTAACCAAGTTCTGGCTGTTGTTGCTTAAGGCATGTATTTTAAGTTGGCTTGGAACTGTATTTGTTAGTGGATTACAGTAGTGGTGCTGGCTGACTGACCCCTCCTGCTTGCCCTCTTGCTCAGGTGCAATAATTTACTGTTCGGTCTGAGCAGATGACATGCCCAGAGTGTAAGTATTTTACTGAAACAGCGAACTTAAGTATTTGGATTGAGATGGGGGTTGTGCTGACATTAAACGGTGGTCCCTTTATTGTAGACTACCCTCCTGCTCTCTAAGGCAGTCTCCCATTCATTTCAAGATGTTTTTACTCTGTGTTTGAAAACCCCACATAAACATCTGTCAAGTAAGTTATCTGCTTGTGGGATCCCTGCTTTACTTAGGGTTATGGCTGTGATAAAACCTTCAAGAGAAACACTATCTGCACTGCACAAGTACTTATAGATTGTCTCACATGGCACAGTGGCTTTGTCTGCTCTGCTCTTCTCCTGCCCCTAATTCCCAGCCAACCCCCATGTTCTTACTTTAATGACTATATCTCTCCTCCCACATAAACTCCTCTTTCCCATCCTGTTAAATATGGGCCCTTTTACCACTGCAGTCAGTACAGGTGAAGACAACACCCTTCGACTAATTCCATGCTAATCCATTTATTCATTCCTCATCAGATTTGGGGCACCTACTCCATAACACTCCCCCCTTTTAATCTCATTGTCATTCTCATTTTCCACCCAGTAACCCATTACTGCCAACCCATAACACATCTGGACTTGTGTATAAACTGTCCTTGCATTCTACCACTGAATTAACTTTCGACAACAATTGGACTGTAAGCTACTAAATGAGTCTCACTTGTCTCACTTTTCATGTTACTCTACATGCAACCCCCACCTTTCATAACAACACCCCCGCTATTTGAAACTGATCTACATACAAACCCACTCAAAACCTTCTCTACTGCCTTGCCATTAACCACCACATTCAAGACCTCTTTGAACTGTCAAACAAAAAAAGACTAAACTAGACATTAACCAGTGCTCACCTAACCTCTCATCCCCCATGTGCCACATCATTCCATCCCCCCTGCCTGTAAATGGCATGCAATCAAAAATGTCTCCAGCTTACTATCTAGCTACAGATCATTTGTGAGGCCGAGGCAATGAGTGGTATCCAGAGTCTACTCATATGGAGCTACAGACCCTGGTTTACTAGATCCTCAACATTGTGATAACCACTGAACAAAACTGGGGCAATTATAATCATTCTTAAACACAGATTACCTCAAAATGTTGACATCACTGAATCTTGGGTAAGGCAGGACACTCCCAACCTGAACTTCTATTTTCCAAACTACACCTATTTGTTCAATGATAGGCTAGATAAAAGAGCATGAGGTAGTACACCTCTTCTCATTAACAAAAAAAAAAACAAACAAAAAAAACTAGCACGTTTGCTTGCAACAACAAAGCATGATCCCAAATGGCTAGCCATCTCTCTTAGACATCATAACCATCATTTTTAACTCTGGTAATTGCCTTCCTAACTCCGTCCTTAACCCTTATCTTTACCAATATCACAAAATTTAAAACATTACTATTAGGCATTTTAGGGCCCAATGACACCTGTAAAACTTAGTTATAACAGGTGACCTCATTATTATTAATCTAATAAGCCCCCAAAACACAGAAATTGATGATACCTAATAAGCCTTAGCCTTACTCAACAAGTAAAATAATTAATTGGGTTAAATCTAATATCATGGAACCACTCTTTACCAGATTCATGCATAAAAAATGAACCAACCATAATACATACAATGAACATCTTGCCTACATTATTTTATTTTATTTTATTTTGCATTTGTTAATCCATTAGTAAAGGTATCCTATTCTCTTAACTGGAGTATGGACTACCAATTATGGCCTCAGTCTCACAAAATATCAGTAGCACACTTCAATCTACATCAAACAAAATATTTAGTTTCATAACTCTTTAATCAAGAAGACGACATCTCTATGGACACTGATCTTCAAACTCATTATCCTATAAGTTTCCCTTCTTCAAAAAAAAAAAAAGACTGGCAGACAGACCTTTAACACCATCTACACTAGGATCTTGCTTTACTTCTACTCAAAACCTACAAACACCAAACCACATCAGCTCTCATTACCCCTAGAACCAAACTCCACAGCACCGCACATCCTTTCTTCTCTCAGAGACCCTCAAGAAGCTCTTCTTCAGCCATACCATATGTTCCTGCATCAACACGGGATATATCGTCTAACCTATCTCCTTTCTGAGTCTCATCTCCTCTTTCAAGATTTACTGAAGATTGACCCACTTTACAAACTAATGTATATACTGTACATTACAATCTGCTTGATTGTACATTGCGCTGTGCTTGTTCACTGGAATGTATATATACAGTTTTTCTATGTAATTAGTCTGAACTACTTTGCTATTGCTTACATCTCTGTATTTTGTTTGTGAAATGTTTTGTACTTCTCCATGCTGTGCCTGAAACTGGTCAATATTGATCAGTGCACTAGTCTGATAAATAAATAAATAAATAAAATAAATAAAATAAAATGCAACAAACATGCCTTTTCCTTCCAGGGCCCCCAAAATCTGAGAGGTCATCCCAGAATAACTGAAATCCACTCTATCATTCAAAACATTCCAGTGTGAACTGAGACTTGCCTCCTCAGAACAAGGAAACTGTAAATGCTACACAACTGACTCAGTCACCTATAATGGCAATAATGGCCATAAACCCTCTCAAATCGCTCATATATTTATTAAGTTGATCTTGCATATGCCACATTGCCTCCTTTGTATACTCTTCTTTTCCTCCTGACCCTAATTTCTTTCTACCCGCACTACTCCCAACCCCTTGACACTGTTTTTCCCTCTTTCTCTCAACAATCCTATATGGCCTCTGTATTCATATAGGTTCATATACAGCCCTCACTGGGTATATACCCCCTCTCTCACAGGATATACATAGACTACAGTTGGCACTTAAGCCTCAAGGCATCCAAAGTTATGGTTGCCATCTTAAAAAAAATTGCTATTCTTTGTCAGTAGCTTAGACTCCTGTTACATTGCTGCACTTTAGTATCCTATATTTATTTCTTTTGTCTGATTATATGTGCGTGGCATGTCTTTGCTGCACTATCCATCATACTATCTAAAATACAGTTGCCTTATCTGCATGTACCAAAATGTTTGTCTTTCCTGTAGTACATGATGTACAATGAAAGTACTGATTGCAACATGTGTACATTTCACATGTTTTGCCGTATCTCTGAATTTCTGTTAATTCTCCTTGTCTGAACCAGGAAATGTTTTTTTTAGGATAGCTGTTCTACACTGTTCAACAAAGACATGAACATATATCAGAATTTTGTTTATTTGTTTAAACTGTTCAGAAGTTGTAGGTCAACAAAACATACCAGGGATCTTCTGTTTACATTTAAGATTCTTAAATGTGACCAATATATCTTAATTAGCACTGATAAGTAGCTATGAAGGAGCAGTGATTCCCTTTCCTTTAACCAGTAAATCTTTACAGCAGTATATTTCTCTTAGTATGTGAAGTAAACATGAATATTTTGATGAAGTCATAACACTTGTAGTTCAATGTCTTTCATCATGCTGACTCTAAACTCTTCCAACTTATTAGTGGACAAAAGTAGTAAAAAATATTCTAAAGAACCCCTGCCCTTTACCTGTTAAGGTTTACTTATATTCTTGTAGGTCTTACTAGCATCCCGCATTCTTGTATTTTCGATATGCTAAATAAATTAAATGAAAACCCCTAAGTTACCATTTAGATAACAAACTGGCTAATCAACAAAACCCATTCTATTAATACAGAGGGTACACGCTCATGGAATAGGCCCATTTTCAATAGTTTCCCTCAGGGATCAGTCCTTGTGCCACTTTTCTTTGGTATTTACTTCTCTAATGTCATAACCAGCATCAAGGACATGTGACTGACCAAGTTTGTGAATGAATGCAAACTCATTCTTGTCATAAATTCCTGAAACTGACTTCCCAATTCTCCATGAGGACCTAACACATACAAACAAGTGGTGCATGGACCAGGCCCTTAAGATAAATGCCAAAAAATGTATTCTGTGTCATTTGCCAAACATGGGCATTCATGCACCTACCACATAGATAACCTTTTCTAGATCAAGGGAAGTTATCAGCTCTGTCTACTCCTCCTTCATCAGGCCCTTACTAGAGTATAATGTCCCTCTTAGTATGTACTTGTCTAAACATATGACTCAACTTGAAGACCTCAGCATTTCCTCACTAAGATAATTGATGGCATGTCTTCCTTCCTTGTGCTACACAGACTGTCTTAAAGCACTTTCTCTCTTTTCTGTTTTCAACAGACTCATGAGGGGGACCTTTACCTTGCCTTATAGCTTACACATTGCTTCTCTACTCAAGCTCTTGTGGTTTGATTTGGAGCATTAAAGGGGTCCTATGTGATCTTTAACACATCTGCAAACCAAACAACACCCTAGACATCCATAAGGCCTCCTGGAGAAGTAGATATTTCTCAGAGAATCCTTTTTTATGGAATAGACGTCCCTTAGATGTAAAGTAAAGTAGCTGCCTGAACCTCATTTAAGTGTAACCTGGATAACTAGATGGGAAATAGTAAATACACCCCTGGTGTGGCCCATCAAACCCTCATTAAATTAAGTAACAGTTATTCATGTCACAGGGTACTGACAAACGGAGATCTTCAGGCTAGGCCAAAGGACACAATATTACATTTCTGGACATTGTGCTTAAGGCCATGGTCCTGGCACCACTTGTCTGCATATGTTAGACCAATAACCAACAAAGGGCACTGTGGCCTTTGTTGATTACTGGTCTCCATTTTGGTATACTTCCCACATCGACACAGAGCTTTTTGGAATTATTTGCATGTGTTATACCCTCCTGGAGAATTTGAAGGTCGCCTAGAGATTCATAAGATTTCTAAATTTGTAGGGAGCTATCACATGCTTCACAAGATGATCAGGAAGACACAAAGGTACAACATGGAGGTGTGGGTGATAAAGTCTGCATCTGTGCACGCTGGTTCAGGCAACATAGCAACATGTCGCTCTGACTCTGAGTCATGATTCACCTGATGTACAAAGAGAAACATCTGACATGTACCTCTGCAGATGGTGTACCAGCAAAACAAGTGACAGCTACAGTAATCCCCCAGTGACTTATACATGTGGAACATTATACATTATGTATAATACCATACATGCAACTGTGTCGTGCTGCAGCATTTACATACCATTTGATAGCAGCAAGGAAGGCATATATGAGGATGCCTGCAGGAAGTAGACAATTGTTAGAGAATGTGGAAGGTATACAGGTACAGCAACTACTGTGGACATACTTGTATGTCTATGCTCCACGTGTGGTCATTGGCATTGTGACAAATAATAACAAGATATAGTAATTGCATATGTGGACTGCAGAGTGTGTTTACGTGTGTGTGTTGGGGAGGCACAGTGTGGCTAGGGGACTGGCAGTTTGGGTGTGGTTAGGGGGGAAGCAGCAGACAACCAGAGATGTAACAAGCATGTCTAGCTCCTAGTACCACTCTTTGATATGGCACCCCTTACTCTAAGCAAGGAGAAAGTGCTTCTTCCAGATGGCACTGCCCACCTCTGGTATGGCAGTGAATATTGGTGCTGCACTATTGACCAATCAGCATCTTCTGATCTTGACCTGGAGCAGCTGCCTCCTTCACCTCACCCTAGCTATGATTCTGCAAACCACAATAAATAGATAAGAATGTAGAACTAAATGCTATTGATAGACATAAACTACAGGGCACACAACCAGCATGATGTGGCTGAATTGATGCCATATCTATAGGTTCTGCAACTTGTCAAGCCAACTTCTAAAATGTGCAGACATCATGCATGATTTATACCATACAGGATAATGGCACCGACAGAGGATACACACGGTATCTCAGCCAAAAATTCCAAGGCCTCTAAAGCCAGTGCATTATTGACTGTTACTGAAATATCTAAACAACCATTGATGGTACACTTGTACATATAATTACAGTGCTGAAAAACAAATCAAAGCCAACCTCTGATGGAAAACACTCAGGATAATATTAGCTGGATATTATGCATGTTGGGATATGTATGGCAGCACATATGGATCCTTTATGTATGTGGTGCCATATGTCAACGGGACTTTCAATTTGGTAATCAGATGCTGTTAGGCTGTTAACTGCATGCATTATGGTCATGTGAAGTGTATTCATTGGCAGTACCTACAGTAAAACATAACATGGTAAACACAGGTATGCTGGTCCATGCATACCTGTGCAACCAGGTATGGTGAACAGTTGGACCATTCTAATCACTAATGAGGAAACTAAGAGTAATGCTACTCAATGCCAGAAGTCTAAACCTCAAGATGCACACACTCAAAACTCTCCTTAGCATGGAGAACATCGATATCTATGCAGTAACAGAAACCTGGTTCAGGGCTCCCGAGAGCACCCCAGCACTACCAGGTTATACCTCATACCATGCTTTTCGGCCCCAAAACTTGGACCGAACCACAAAAGGAGGGGGAGTATCAATATTCATCAAAGATGCCCACACCTCCAGGTTGGTGGCAATGCACGAAGCATCAGAGACTATCCATGTGCAACTAACAGTGGGTAAAACTGCCTTCCAATTTATAGCCTGCTACAGACCACCCTCCCAAACCCAAGAACCCCACTCGGCCTTCCTGAGAACACTGGAAAATATGAAGGTCTCTCCAAACACCATTATATTGGGCGACTTCAACTACCCAAACATAGACTGGGAGCATTGCTCTAGCTCCAACACCCTAGCCCAAAGGTTCCTAGAATTTAAAAACTCAAATGCTATGGAACAACTTGTTACCACTCCCACAAGAGGGGAAAACATACTGGACCTGATCATCACCAACATGGGGGCTCTATGCTCCAGACCAGAAGTGTATCCCTCACTGGTAAGATCAGACCATAAACTAATCTCACTGGATATTCACATCGCGACCCCACCCCCTGCCCAGAAAACCACAGTGAAAAACTTCTCTAAAACAAATTTCACACTCCTCAAAACCGAGGTGGAATCCTTCAAAGCCCCCGGGCCTGTGGAAAATATGGCCCAGACCGCAGAATCCTTTATAAACGCATTCTATGAACACCTTCAGGAATGCATGGATCATGCAATCCCAAATAAAACCAAGATCCAATCCTCCAAAGGCAGACGTCCTGTCTGGTGGACCCCAGCCATAAAGAAACAATACAATAGAAGGAGGGAGCTACTAAATGATAGAGCAAAATCCCAAAAAGGGAAGGCATCACTGATCAGTATTAGCAAAAAACTACGGGCACTCATAAAATTGTCTAAGGCCAGCTTCGAGAGAAAAACTGCACAGGACACTAAGGATAATCACAAGGCTTTCTTTAGTTATGTTAGGAACCTGGGTGGTAATTCCCAGATATGCTCAGAATTAGTCCAAAATGACAAAAAATACACCGAACCCACAGACATTGCCAACATCCTAGCTGACAGGTTCAGCACAAACTTCTCCCCCCCCCCCCACCAAAAAGGCAAATATCTATCCCAGCAGAGTGCTGCCCCCCTGACATCTCAGATGCTCAGGTAAGAGCCGCCCTCTCCAAAGCAAAAAACACAGCATCAATGGGACCAGACGGTGTCCCGGGCTACGTCCTACATGAACTCCAAGAAGAGCTAAACCCAAACATAAAACTACTATTCAATCTCAGCCTTACTACAGGATATGTGCCCAAAGAGTGGCATACAGCAACAGTAGTCCCTCTCCATAAAGGTGGTGCCTCAATGGATCCTGGAAACTATCGCCCCATAAGCCTGACTAGCTTGGTCTGCAAAGCTATGGAA